>NC_063162.1:98323593-98623593 GCF_023159225.1 Perognathus longimembris pacificus | reverse complement strand
ACTGCCAAATTCTATGACTCCCTGATATAGAAACAGGATCCTATTCAAATACTTTCTTTTTTTATTTTAGCCCTCACTGAAATCTTCTGGCATATCTGGAAAATGCTGATAGGAAAGACAAGAAAAATCTTAATTATTGTAGAAACTATAAAAGCTTTGGGAGAAAAATTAATATTTCCTTTGAATGAATTGTTCCAGGATCAGACTAGCTCTTTGCATCACTCCTTGGTCACTGTTTCAGGAAGCTTGTTCTGGGCTGTTCAGTTTTAAATCTTGATGGTAGGTAGCTTACATATGCTTATCTTCCACATTCCCTGTTAATGTTCCCTGGGGCTTCCATTTTCTGGGAAGCTCTATTCTTTTAGCTAGCTCTTCAAGTCTTTATGGAATCCTTCTCATTTTAAAGCCAATACAGTTAGCTCCATTTTGTCAAATGGAGGTTTCTCGTTCTTATTTTTAGCCCAGGAAGATATTTCTCGGTTTGGCATGGAAAAGTCAATTTGACAATGTGTCTGAATATTCTAATATATATTATTTTTTTTAAATCATGTTTGTCTTATCCATCTCAGACTTGAACAAAACTACACTAAAAACATGAGACAATGCTACATTACTTCTTAAAAATTTCCTTTTTTTTTTTTTTTTTTTGCCAGTCCTGGGCCTTGGACTCAGGGCCTATGCACTATCCTTGGCTTCTTTTTGCTCAAGGCTAGCACTCTGCCACTTGAGCCACAGCGCCCCTTCTGGCCGTTTTCTATATATGTGGTGCTGGGGAATTGAACCCAGGGCTTCATGTATACAAGGCAAGCACTCTTGCCACTAGGCCATATCCCCAGCCCAAAGGATGCTGAGTTTTTTTTTTGTTTTTTTTTTTTTTTTTTTACCAGTCCTGGGCTTGGACTCAGGGCCTGAGCACTGTCCCTGGCTTCTTTTTGCTCAAGGCTAGCACTCTGCCCCTTGAGCCACAGCGCCCCTTCTGGCCGTTTTCTATATAAGTGGTGCTGGGGAATCGAACCCAGGGCTTCACGTATATGAGGCAAGCACTCTTGCCACTAGGCCATATTCCCAGCCCAAAAATTTCCCTTGTTAAGCAGCACTTTACTCCTAGTCACTTCAGAAACAAAGTCTGAATAAGTATTTGATAATTGTTTAGGCTCACATGGAAACAATCAGTATTTTCCAAATAAGAATTCTAAGAAATCCTTTAAATATATGTATATGTATGTGTATGTATGTGTGTATATACACATACATATAACACACAGATATATTTGAACAAAGAATTAGAACACTTGTAGAAATCTTTAAGTATATCCTTTTATTATTAGCTAATTAATATTACATTTAAGGAATCATTCTGCCTTCGAAACAGTAGATTTTCAAATCTGTATATAGTTTCTTGTCATCCTCACAAACCCATCGCCCTCCCCATCCCCACAGCTAAACCAGTGGCTCACTGTGGACTTTCCCTGAAACCCATCTAAGTCAGAAGAGATCAGTGTAACTTCTGCCCTAGTTGATGACAGGCATGACTTAATATCTGTGTGAGCTACAAAGGGCCTGAAGGTTTTGGCTTAAGAAAAAGTTAAAAGTGAGTTTGCAGAATGATTTTTCAAAGTTTTACATTAAAAATTCTTGCCACAATAAAGACAGAGGAATGTAAAATAATGAAGTTACACTTTTAGTTACATTCCATTACATGTTCCCCATACAATCTGATATATATGTATGTATAAAGACTAAACCTATTTCAAGACATGGTACGGACAATAAAGTACACTTTAAATACATGATGTTGAAAAAGTTGAGAGAGAGGGACTCATATGAGTCCAGGTAGGAATTCCTCCCCTAGTAATGAGGCTGGATATAGCTGGTTATATAAACCAGAGCATCTACCATGGGCTAATGAGCTGAGTACATCTGCTATCACACAACCTTTTTAATCTTTAGCCTGTAATTAAAATAGAGGAGTGAATTAAAGTTTCTTTTAGGTAGCCCTTTTTGAATGAACACAATCAATCACTAAAAGGCTAATTGTATCTTCTGAGCTATGAATTGACTTAGCTCCAGGAGTACTGCACAGAACATATGGTGCAAGACCCAAGCAACTGTCCAGGCTGTGCAGAGGGGGCATTTGGCTCTTTTTTGAAAAGAAGAACCAAAGGTAATCCCTTTGCAGCTGCAGTGCAGATGGTTTCCTTTGCACCAATTCACTGAATACTAAACAGAAACTGGAAAAAGTTTGAAAACATGATAAACAAACAGCTGAGCGTGAGCTTAAATGTTCTCTGCATCTATCAGAAAGAAGTGCTCAAAATCTCTGGATGTTTACCAGAAAGTGGAAAGGAAACACAGAGACATGAAAACTGAATGAAATGACTTCGGAAATTATACCTAAATCTGGTTCTCTGTGTGTATGTACATTTTTTTTCAAAGCAACAATATAATTAAATCTCTTGGAAACTTCAATTACGGTATCATGATTTATATTCCTCCTAGACTTCATCCAAACTTCAAGTTTCTCTGAAAATATGCTGAGATGGGTAGAGCTAAAAAGCACCTTCCTCCAAAGGAGTTACTTGAAAATCACTGTTAACCTTCAATGCTTCCTGCTTCATGTAGCAACTTAACACACTGTAATCCTTTCCAAATAAAAATGCACAGTAAAGCACAATTACCATTTCAACTTCTTATCATTTATTCTTCTCCTGGTGGAGAAAAAATATAAGCCTGGTTGGCAAGCAGAGCAAGAACAAAGTTATGTCAACATATATGACCTGTTAGTAACCAGCAGGTAGTAATAACATATTCAGTTAATTGAAGACTAAGGTATTAATTTAAAATAGAAACCTGTTTTCATGAAGCTGTACTCATACTCTTCTTGACAATGGGTTATAGCAATAACAAACAAGTGCCTGTTGTGATGATAAGCACACATTCAGACACAATATTTTAAATGCAACTAGAAAATACTGTAATGTATTGATTGGGGATACAATTACAAATAAGATTATGGCTGTACTTACGGATTTTTTTTTCTGAATTATTTTTGGTCATATGTAATTCTCAGTTTTCTTAATTACTGTTAACAATGATAAGTTATTTAAAAGACTAAGTTATATACTTTATTAACAACAAATAGATACAACTAAGAGGGTGATTACTTTATGTGAAATGAATCACAACTTAGGTGAACATAGCAATTTCTTGAACTACTATATTTCTTTAGATGGATGACTATGGGCTTCTGGGGTTGTACAGTTTGTAGGTTTGAAGAACAAAAGATTGCTGACAATCAAATAGTGAATCAAAGAATCTAAATGGGGGAATGTGTTCCTTTTCCCACTGTTCTTTGATTCCCACATTCTGCATTTCTATAAGCTTCTCAAACATCTTAGATAATAATAGTATATTTGATTTATTGGAAAAAAAAGACACATCAATAATGACAGATGGCTCACACCAATGCCAGCTCTAAGAGCTGGTCACCATTGTGATGCAGAATCTTTTCCCCAAATGCCTGACATCTGGAGCACCTGGCTGCTCAAGGGATGGATGGTGGCTCAAGTGACTGACACATCCCCAAGTTCCAGTTTCTGTTGAAAGCAGACCTCCACATCGTTGCCATTTTTTCATTTGTTTCATAAGTAGTTACAGTTGGCTAAAAAAATCAATTAAATTATTTGTCCTTTGTTGACTTGATATTTATTTTCTGGAGAAAAAGAAATCTAGCAATGTTCTCTGTTTTTACAATACTACAAAATACTTTAATTTTCTCAAACAATCAAAATGCACCATAAGGTTTAATAAACAAAAAACAAATCACTTTGCCAATTCTACAGTGACCTTAACAACCAATAAAATGATTACAGAAAATCCTAAAAGCTAAATCTGTAAGGTCTTAATGCCAAGCATTCATCTGGTGAGGATACTATATGGATAAATAAATACATGGGGTGACAATCTGTATAAATACTTACTCATCCAAGCATCAGCACAGGTGAAGAAGGAATGTACAAACATTTCTTCCTCTTATTTATTTCTAGCCTCATAATTTTTTAGCACGTTACCTCAATTTTCAGCAATTATTTAAATGGAAAATCTGGATTTGTTTTATTTAGTATCTAAGCCTCATTATGTGCCACATTTTCAATGACCAAAGTAGTTCACAACTTGTAAACAAATGAAAACCTAGAATACTATTAAGAGATTCACCTGTCATATATAGTATCCTACACAATACCACATCCAGTTGGAGTTTGGGTAGAGTTGACTCCACCCCTGGCCTTAGAGTGGGCTTACATAATGAAAACATTCTAGCACTCAAGTTATAGGGATTAGCTCAGGAATAAGCATCTGACTTAAGTTATGCAATAATATTCATTTTGAGCTTTGCTTCTACTTCTGCCTTCTATTGCCATTCTCCAAAGATAATTGACAATCTTTTTTGTTTACTTATTCAGATTTATTATACACATTTTGAACAACCTCAGTCAAAAACTAATAAATTGCTATAAAACCAAAAGAAATTTCAAATGGAAACAGGAGTTATTTTCCCCTTAATTGCTGCTTTTGTTTGCTTTTCCTTCTGTCTTTATCTGTCTGGGATGGAAAGGAGGGAACACAGAAGTGGTGGGACAAAAAGGGTGGGCAAATGCAGCAATGCTACCCACTAGAAACGGTATGAACATGAATTATACAAGTTGTGGGTGAGGGTGGAAAGGAAAAACTGGGAGAGAAAGGAAGAAGGTGTGGCAGTGTTCTCAAAGAAATGAATTCTTCACCTTTACTTTTGTAACTCTAACTCTTCGATAGATCACCTTTATAATAACAATAAAAATGTATTAAAAAAGAAGAGAAAAAGGATCAAGACCAAAAATTTCACAAACACTCATTATGTAATTGTTGATGGTATGAAGCTCTTATTATAATAAGTTGTGTCTAAATTGTTGTGTAATCTGCTGAGTGTTTTTGGCTTTAATTTTGTTAAAATATATTTCTCCAAAAGCAATGATTGCCCCTGCTCCCCCACCCCAAGGTATAGTTGGTATTTAAGGTATTTAAGGGATTAAGGGAAATGTTTCATATTATTGAAAGCAGCATGTGTTTAGTGGGCTTTAAAAAGCATTATAGAAAAAATGGATAAACCAGCTACAGCATTCAAGACCAAACATGGAATAACATATCATTTTTATAAGCATTATGAATATGTAGCTTAATCCCTGCATTTTCCAGATATGGATATGTACCAAATAAGTAAAATTTCCAACTTTTTCTTACTGTTGGTCTACTTCGCGCCACATATTTATGGATATCAAGGGTCTATTGTATATACTTTCATACCTCCTTCTCAGTCATGTATATTTCTTGACAAAATAAATGTATACACACAAGCACACACATACACATATACTGGCATACAATATATTAATCCATAAAAATTTCTAAACAGAGTGGTAAACTTTGTGAAATTCATTTACTTTCATCACCCACTTTCTTCCATTCCTTTTCAAAGCAACACATCTACCTTAATTTCCCAATAACTGCAGAATATTCTCTCCTATACAAAAAAAATGTATAGGCTAAGGAATAGGACATTGTCTATACTACACTTTAGCAGGAGATAAACACTGTGTAAAAGCCATAGCCTCATTTCTGAATCAACTTCTGTACCTGTGTTGTGTACTCAGGAATGCCATAAGAGGGAGAAGGAGCACATCAGACAGGGAAGAACACTGCAGTGAGGAAACTAGACATGAGAATAATAGAGAAATATAACACAACTCAGAAAAAAGAAACTTTGCAATAAGAACTAAGTTCTACCACAATCTTCTAAGATCTCAAATCAGAATGCTTTCTTTCTTTAGTTTGAAAATAAAGTCATCTAAATCACAGGGAAGAAAAACACAATGAAAAAACCACTTGTTTCCCTATCTTGGGGTTCCTTTCCCTTACCATCATCTTATATGATCATATGTACATAATCACTTAGCCCCTGTTGTAACTGTATTTGATTTTGGTACCCTAGGTATTGTATATACGTTTATCTGAATTCAGGAAGGGAAGGGGAAAATCAAAATGGTGAGACAAAGGATAAATGGTGAACCGATTCAACAGTGATACAAGAAAAAAAATGTTGTAAACTAACTGTACAAGTGGGGAGGGGGGATTTGGGAGGTGGGAAGGTGGGAGAAAAATGGAGGATGTAACAAGTTTGACAAGAAATCTACTCATTGCCTTATGTATGTAACTCTAAGCTCTCTGTACGTCACCTTGACAATAAAAAGACAAACCAATGCACAATACTTACAAAACTATACAGTGTAAACCAGCTGTAAAACTCATGAGGGGAGAGAGAAATGGGGTAGGGGGAGGCAGGGGGAAATGAGGGAGGAGGTAATAAATTGGATAAGAAATGTAATCACTGCCTTACGTATGATACTGTAACCCCTCTCTACTTTACTTTGACAATAAAGAAAAAAAAGAAAAAAGAAAGAAAGCAAAGAAAGTCGTTTGTCCATTCAAGTAAAATTAGGCTACAGCTAGTTCTGGAAATGAGTCACAAATCCAGAGGCAGATTTGAAATCTGGGATTGAGGTCTTGATTGACTTGCAAGAGATCTGTATTGGAGTGAATGAGGATGAATGAAAGGTGCATTCAAAGAAATCTCAGTATGTGAAGGTGACTTCTAGCAACCACTACTGGTTGTGGGTTCATTTGTAAAATATGTATGTGACCTGCCCTTATCAAAGTAAAAAACTTAATTGATTTACTTAATTGTTTGGTACACATAGAGCTTCTATATACTAAGTATAGCATCTAACATGTATAAAAGTATCAACTCCTTGGGTAAGAAAAGATGCATACTCTATATTACAAATGAATCTCAATCTCTCACATGTATATGATATATCATATATAATCGATTATATTTACTATAGAATATATACTATTATATGCATATTATATAATAGACATTATAGATGTTATATATTCTGAAATATATAATGTATTATATAATATTGTCTATATAACAAAATATACAAATCTTTATATTATCATTTATACTTTATATATAATATGTAATAATTATGTTATATATTTTGTAATATATAGTCACAGAATAATTATTGTAATTATTGTATCCTTCATTGTACCCTCTTCATACCTATTCAAATTTTAATTAACTATTTGAATATTTGCATAAAGTTTTGTTTACTAGATTTTAAATTTCTTAGGGACAGGGACCATGTCCTCTTTATTCTGTAGTGTTGTTATGCATTGTGTCTGGCCTAGCACATAGATTTTGTTGCAAGTGACTATGAGCAGTTTTAGCTGACAGAAAGAGGAAAGAGGCAGGGAAATGGGGAGCAAATGAAGGAAGTTTAGAAGAGAATATACATCGAAGAAGAAACTCTTTTAAAAATAGTTTACATTACCCTACAGCATTATTGCATAAAATTATCCCACTTTTGCAAACTTGCTAAGAATAAGGCATGGTCTAAAAGTAATGAGATAATAATGTCTTCATTTTGGTTCCCCTCTTTATATGAAATTCTCTGTATAGATTGTTTCCTTATACATTTCTCTTTTCTTAAAGAAGAAAGGAAAGTTAAGTAAGTTTCAATTCTATTTTACCAATATGTATATATACAGATATGTGTGTACATATACATAAATAAATATGTACACATACACACATGTATGTGCATATAAACACATGTGTGTATATATATATATTCACATAATTACCATTTTCTAGTGGTACTGCACTTCTTTTCTGCCAGCTGGTTTGTTTAATAGGTAACCCTAGAAGACCATAAGCAGCTAGCCACTGAATGATAACTATGAGAAATCACTGTACAGGAAGGTGATTTTCCCTGTTGTAGCACCATCTTGTTTTCAACCTTGAGTGCTTTACAAAAAAAAAAAAAGATGCTATGAAATCAAAGGATACTGAGTACAAATACAAGAAAAGTTTTTCTAAACAATCTTTTTTTATTTAATAATTAGTACCTGGTTTAAAATTTGTATTTTAAAATGCCTCAGTGAATTCACTGGAGCCAAAAACTGCAGGCAAATTATATATATATATATATAATATATATATAATTATAATATATAATGTATAATTATATGTAATATATTATATATAATATATTACATATATAATTATATATATTATAGGATCTATCCATCAGAAAAGCATTAAAAATGTTGGGACATTATTCTAGGGCTATACTGAATGCAAAAATCCAGGGCTGGGGATATGGCCTAGTGGCAAGAGTGCCTGCCTCATATACATGAGGCCCTGGGTTCGATTCCCCAGCACCACATATACAGAAAATGACCAGAAGGGGCGCTGTGGCTCAAGTGGCAGAGTGCCAGCCTTGAGCAAGAAGCCAGGGACAGTGCTCAGGCCCTGAGTCCATTCCCCAGGACTGGCAAAAAAAAAAAAAAAAAAAAAAAAAAAAAAATCCATAGTTTTCTGTAGATTTTAGATTATTCAAAACATCCAGTGAAAACTCTTTAGCCAAAGTGGAAAAACCAGATTATCTGAAAGATGCATTATAGTAGTTAATTGCAGATAAGATGCAAGAAGCTAAATGTTTTAATTCTTTATAGAAAGAGTATATATATTGGTATGTACTTCAGCATTTCTTCATTTCTTTTATATCTTGCTATAAGAAAATTTAATATTTTTAGAGGTCTCTATGTATGAATCTGTATCACCACTCCAATGCACACCACCTAATTTCTAAAGTACATCTTTGTTTGAGGTCGAAATATATATATATAAAACACTTTTAAATTAGACCATCAAGGAAAGAAAATTTACTATGATGTTTCCTCAGATAAAATATACTCATCTAAACGGATTTTCTGGACAGATACCATATTTTCTATGCTTTTGAGTATAAATTCACTAATGATTTTAATCTCCAATGAAATAAATATTACTTTTTATCTCCAATGAAATAAATATTACTTTTTATTTCATTGGCAGGACTGAATTCTGCTTATAAAACTAAACAGAAAACTGAAACATTTCAATTTTATCTTATTTCTTTTCCAGGAATAGGTCTAAGTAAGTCACCAAGCAATAATCAAAATTCTATTCCCCTCTTTCCTGGGAAAATATCCAAATTTCATAGATGTGGTATGTGATTTTTAAAATATATTGTTGCTATTTTTTTATTAAAATCACTAGTAATGGCACACTTAAATTTTATATTTTTATTCATATTAGATATTTTGGCATCTACATATATTATAACCACACAATAACTGAATAGCAGTTACTCTATAAATTTAAAATATATATGACTACCAGTTAAGCCACTGCTCATGGCTGTAATTTGAGACTGTGATCAGAGGATTGAGGTTCAAAGCCAGCCTAGGGAGAAAAGTTTGGGGAGCTCCATTACCAATATAACTAGCATTGACATTTCCTTCAGTGGAAAAAGCCAAGGGAAAGCACAAGTCTCTTAGCTCAAACTTCAATGCCAATAGAGTGCACATGCACACACACATAGCCAGGGCTGAAGTCAGTCCTGGCTCACATGCCAGAGCAACCATCCGGTGAGAAAGGAAGCTTCAAATGTACCGTAAGGCCTTGAGTTCAAACCTCAATACCCCTCCTCCCAAATGAATATAACTTTGAGGAAATGTCCTTATTTGCACGATTTGTATAACATAAATAATATACTAAATACTATAAGTATAGCTACTAATAATTAAAATAGATATCCCAAAAATGTATTACTAAACTATTTGGTTTAAATATGTGTTAGCTGTTAGATATATGATGTATATTTACTAGGACAGTCTGATCTTTCTTCACAAAAATAAATTGTCAATTATAGAGTTATATACTTAAAATTTAACTTCATGAAAATCATTTCTAATTAATGCTCAAAAATAGAACTTAACCTTAACCAAGATGGCAAGCAGAAGACTGAAATACTAGTCCTCAGTAGGCTAAGGCAGGCAGATCAAAAGTTTGAGTCTTGGGGCTGGAAATATGGCCTAGTGGTAAAGTGCTCACCTCCTATACATGAATCCCTGGGTTCGATTCCTCAGCACCACATATATAGAAAAAAAAGGAAGTGGAGCTGTGCCTTAAGAGGTAGAGTACTAGCCTTGAGCAAAAAGAAGCCAGGGACAGTGCTCAGGCCCTGAGTCCATGCCGCAGGACTGGCAACAAAAACAAAACAAATAAAACAAAAGTTTGAGTCTATCTTAGGCAACAAAAAAGACACTTTCTCACAAACCTCATTATGAACTGAAAGTATAAAATAAAGAGTCCATTGCAGACATAGCATTTTACTTCTCAAAAGATATTTGTTATGACATTTAATCTATATCCTTCCCAAAATGAGAGCCACGATGGTTACCATAACAAAACAACTCTGTGAGAATAACAAATTTAATTACACCAGAACATTAATTGTTCAACATGTAATTATGAGTCCCTGAAATAGTGCTATAAGACTATGATATAGTCCATCAATATGGAATGGAAAAAATAAACAAAGAGTTCTTGAAAGAACTGAGATTTAGGTGGGATCTTGCTGGAAATTACAGTACAGATTAGTGCAAAGGAAGAGAAGTTGATCAAACAAGAGGTATTAGCAAAAGAAGGCTGAGATGGGTTGAGAAAGGCTTAAGCCAAAATGATTAACCTATCCTGTTAACATAATCCTGTGTGCATGTATTTGACAGATATGCAATAATTCTGATACTGAAACTGTTGAGGAACACTCAGGATGTCTTGAAAAAATGAGATAGAGAGAGAAAAGTAACCCAATAAATGTATTTTTGCAGTTTGTTTTTTCACCCGTGACTCACTATTATCACAAACTAACCAAAAAATGGACGACAGCAAGTACACATACATAAAAATACTTTTAGTGAGCTAGGCCATAATAATTTTACTAAACAAGATGCCTCACTGTAGAAAATTCTGTAAGTTTAGAAGTACAAAACGGTAAAAATGAATACCAATTGGAACAAAAAAATATGGTGAAATTCCTAAGTAATCACTACAAACTGTATATAATTAGTGAAATATTAATTTGCATGATGTGCTTAAATTAAGATAGTGTATTATGTGTTACACAAGCTGAATCCACTCTTCTGTATCATCACTTAATGAAATATTAACCGATTTTCAGTTTTTTAAATTTAATTTACCATCTATCTTGTTTTTAGGATCTGACAATTCTGTAGTTGTTTATTTCTAACAATATTCTCAAACGTTTTTGGTTATTATTGGCAGATGATAAAAGTCTCTGCTCATTTTTATCACCTCAACCTAACTCTACAGTAGCCTACACAAATCCAATAAGAATACAAATCCACTTATCTTCGGGGCACAATACAAAATTTACTATTTATTCAAGTCTTTGATTAACAGTATCTATATTTATGAAATGCCCTGGGTTTTTCAGGTGAAAATATTTCATATCAAACTCAAGTATTATTAAATATTCTGTGATGTTATCACAGTGTTTTGTATGAATATGTGCTAACGCTCAATAACTTTAGCCTGAGGTCTAATATTCACTACAAACTTAGAAAATAAGAAAATCTCTTCTTAGGGTATGAATTTACTTTACCTAATCAACCAAAAAATAGATATAAATTTGAATGTATATCTAAGGAATGTCTTATAGAATGTTGGTGTTTTGTTTCTCATTGAAGATTGAACATTCTGTAAAATACAAATGTATAACTATTAAATAGTATATATTTCATTATTTAATATATTAACTATTAGCTATTATCTGAACATACCTGCAATTTATGTTAATATGGAATATCTATGTGTCTTTATATATATGCATATATATACTCATAATACTTTATGCTATAGTTGAACTGGTATGAATATCTATAAATAGGAGCTCTAATCATGTCATTAATAAAGAAGAATATTTGTGGTTTTCTTGTCTGTAAGGTACACTAATTATCAACTAAAATTCTATTTTACTTAAGTTAGTTATAAAGGGACAGCTCCTTTTTTTATCCACTAAAGAGCAGCAGAAAGTCCAGCCAGCTAAGATGAGTTTGGGGCCCAGTGTTGTCTTTTACTAGCTCTCTATCCTTGAACATTATTTTTATTTGTAGGTTTTCTGATTTTTTTTTTTTTTTTTTTTTTTTTTTTTTTTTTTTTGCCAATCCTGGGCCTTGGACTCAGGGCCTGAGCACTGTCCCTGGCTTCTTTTTGCTCAAGGCTAACACTCTGCCACTTGAGCTAAAGCGCCACTTCTGGCCATTTTCTATATATGTGGTGCTGGGGAATCAAACCCAGGGCTTCATGTATACGAGGCAAGCACTCTTGCCACTAGGCCATATTCCCAGCCCTGATTTTTTTTATCTCATCTAAAAACCAGTAAGATTATATCTAACATTCCTCCTACACTAAGATCCTGCTGTTTGATGATAAAATATGATTATGATACTGCTACTGCTTCTGATGATAACAGCAACAACATCAAGTAACAGCCTGGAACCTTAATTATGCACCAGCCACTAAACTATTTGCTTTAATACATTAATTCATTTCATTTTCACAACAACTTATGAGGTAGGCACTCTCTTTTCATTTTATAGCAAAGGTTAAATAACTTATCCAAAGTCAAAGAGATAGTAAGTGGCTAATATTTTGATCTGTGCAGTTACTCAGAGCCCATATTCCAAACCATTAGGCTGTATTAGAGTAAGTGATGGTTCAGAACTCTCTACAAACTGTAACAGAGTCCTTGCCAATCAGGTTGCTAACAGTTCCATGTTTTCTGATATCAATCAAATTGACATCTTTATTTCTTAAATTTGTAATTCTTTGCTTACACATGCAATATGTTAAAAGAAGGGATTCACAGACATCAAAACATATGACCCTGAAAACAACTCTTTGAAGAATGATTGGGATGGTTTTACTTGCATTTCATTTATGAGAAAATTTAGAGCTAAGGCCCAGACATGTATGACACTTCATATTACAAAGGTAAACTGCATTAAGTGCCTTCTGGAACAATGTATAGTAAATGTCACAAGTAACAAATTCAAATGAACACACCAAAAACTGAAATGTGGGATTCTTTTGACCTCTCCTCTTATCTGAATGTTTATCATTTTAAGTCTTTTCTCAGATATAGGTCTCTTCTTTGTTTAAGGTCCCAACAGGTGAGCTTTTACATATGCAAATGAAATTTATAATTGTCATTATCATTTAAATGGTTTTACTCTTAAATTCCATTTTCTGATTGATTATAACAATAATCACTTATTTGAAAGAGAAACCTGAAGTCTCCCTCAGTTACATACCCTTTAAAGTATACCACAGATCTACTTCTGATCATTCTAAAACTTATATAAAATTCTTCAGTCCTTTGAAGAACATCAAAAGACCCCTGTGATTGATGACCATTAAGTGTTCATCTTCACTTCAACTCTTTTTGTTTGTTTGCTTGCTTGTTTAGATTTTTAAACTGGAGGCTACTACCTTACCAAACTACTCACTTCCTCAGAGTTTAGCCTTAGTTCCTCCTATGCTTTTGTATGTGACAATTCCTCTTTGCTATGAATACTTTCTTATCTTTAACACTGTTAAGTATTTTTTGACAGTCCTCACTCTCATATTAATTTTAATTTCTTACTTGTATATTTCACTGTTATAGTTAAAGGAAATAGTTATCTTTCATTTCACAACAGATATGTTGTATACATAAACTGCTTTGTTAAAAGGCAAAAAAAAAGTCAATAGATATCCTGAAAATTAAGAAAAGTGAGGGAAGAGGTAGATTGGGAGGGATGGGTGAGAAGGTTGAAATGAGTAACACTGACCAAGAAACACTGTATTCATAAACTGGTTTGTTGAATGATAGCTTTTATACAGCTACTTAAAGATGATAAAAAAATTACTTGTTTTCTGTAATCCTTAAAACAATCCATACAACAAAAATATTATTCCTATTTTCAGATGAAGTCCTTGAAATTTAGGAAAGTTAGAGGCTACCTAATTTAAGAGAGGAAACCCATGTTTAAAAATCTTTGGTTTTTGGGCTGGGAATGTGGCTTAGTGGTACAGTCCTTGCCTAGCATGCACGAAGCCCTGAATTAGATTCTTCAGTAACACATAAGAAAAGGCCAGAAGTGGCACTGTGGCTCAAGTGGTAGAGGGTTAGCCTTGAGTAAAAGAAACTCAGGGACAGTGCCCAGGCCCTGAGTCCAAGCCAGACCTTAGAACCTAGCACAGGTTTTGTACAGTGTAGATCTTCAAATGCTTGCACAGTAGGTGAATTAGCTCATGTGCTGCTTTGTTTGTTTCACTAAATAAAATTTTATTTTATTAACTACCATTCAAATAGAAATGTCAGTTTTATGAGAGAAGAAGATATGAATGATGTTTATAAGATTTTAATGTAATGTTTATTGGAAGTTTTTTGTTTTACTACTCATTAATAAAAAAACAAAGAGTAATACTGATATGAATTATCTCATAACATTTTTCAAATTGAATTAGGTTTTTTTCTTGCAATAAGATGACTGGGATAAATTGTTAATTTGTCTTCTTCTAAAAAGGACCATCTTTTTTTTATACAATAACCTAGCCCTATTTTATAAAATGTATTTTTATATATTCCTGACATGAGTTTGTGTATGCTTATATATTACACTTCTTTTTTGTTGTTATTTGTCCTGGGGCTTGAACTCGGGGCCTGAGCACTCTCCCTGAGCTTCTTTTGCCCAGGTCTAGCACTCTACCACTTGAGCCACAGTGCCCTTTCCAACTTTTTCTGTTTATGTGGTACTGAGGAATCGAACGCAGGGCTTCATGCATGCTAGGCAAGCACTCTACCACTGAGCCACATTCCTAGCCCACAACTGCACTTCTTGACTTCTCACTATGTAGTATTGGTAAGTCAATAGTTTTAAAGAATTAAAATGTTGACTTTTTAAGTGAAGAGTATTTTATTACTTATAACATAAATGCAGTAAGTTTATCCTAAGAATAGGAGGAGTATTCTCCTAACTCACTTCTGGCTTATTAAACTCACATTTATGAAAGAAATATGCTAAATACTTATCACCTAATTTAAAAAAAAACCACATAATGCCTCTCACCATAGTATACTATAAAAGTAATTAAATATGTGTCTATTGGTATCAGTAGTCCCTCTATATTTTGAGAAAATAGAAGACTGGAGGGGAAACTAGATGCTATGTAAACCCTGGTATAAAAGATACTCTGAAGATTTTGAAGTTTCTCAGAGACAATATTTCTTGATAAACAACTAGAATTTCCAAATAAAAAACACCAAAGAAAGCAACTTTTATTTTTTTCTGACAAACTTTATATTCTCACAGTTTTCTACTTTTGGTAAATCTTTTACGTGTCTGCCTGGAGAGAAGATAGAAAAAAATATGTTTGTTGTTACAATATCATTTTGCTTTAACTGTATGAAGAAATTTGACCTCACAGAACAGATATGTACTTGGATAAAAGAAGTGTATTTTAATGGCCTCATAACTGCAAATGTTCTCTAAAAGCACACCAAAATCTACCAATAGTCATTTCTTTTAAAAGTACTTATAAGTTGAGCTCAAGGGCTCAGTTTCGCCGAACCGCACGACTGCCCACCTTTGCAACTTAGCTGTGGTTCGCGAGGATCTGAGTGAAGAATCAGCTCTGTAAACTTTCATTCATCGGGAAGGTGGGCATGGACATCACCCAGGCCTTCCAGGAGGGACTGAGGTGTCGTATTTGCATGAATACCCTCATTGACCCGGTCAACATAGTCTATGGACACACTTTCTGTCTACCATGTCTTTGCCTGGCCTGGGAAAAAGCCTACATTCCTGCCAGGTGCCTGGTCTGCAGGGCTCCATCCAAGCGGACGAACCTCAAAACCAACCTCAAGGTGAAGCAACTGGTGTCCATTGCTAGAAAAGCCCGGCTCCAGCAGTTCCTGAGCTCTGAGGAACACAGGTGTGAGACACAACAGGAGCCGAAGCAGATGTTCTGTGAGGTGGAAACCAATTTGCTGTGTAAGCTCTGCTCTGGGTCTCCTGAGCACCAGGCTCATCAACACAGTCCCACTGAAGAGGCTGCTGAGGCCCACCGGAAGATGATTTGAAAACAAATGACATCTTTATGGCACAAGTTTAAAGAAAACCTGAGAAACATACGTCAAGTGTCTGTTAAAGTCGGTCAGTGGATTCGTTTTATGGATACCTACATGAGGCTCATCAACAATATTTGTGAGATGCTGCTTCCAGAATGGGAGAGGGGAAGAGAATATCTGAGATACTTATAAGTGAAAAAAAATTGACTTTAATGAAACTTAAAACAAGAGTAACACAAATGTGTAGAAAGAAGACACATTTCAAGAGAATGTATCAGGAGCTGATGAAAACATACCAAAATCCAGATGTGAAACTCCTCACGGAATGGAAATACACGCGAACTAGGTACGCCTTTTCATTGTGCCTTATGCCCCAGCCTATGAATCCAAAGCTCAGAGTTGTTCACATCCCTGCCCTGAGAGATGAACTCGACCATTACAGAGTGGAGATTTCCTTCAGTCAGGAGACACAGAATCCTGGTATGATGCTATTTGATGATGTGATAACATTGACATTTTTTAATTCTGATAGATCCAACTGCTCCACCGCATGGGGCGTCCAGGCGTTTAGCTTTGGGAAATATTATTGGGAGCTGAGTGTGGATAACTCTAAGGACTGGGCAGTAGGCGTCTGCAGGAATTCTAGGCTACGTAAGGACCCCATTATAATTGAATCTGCAGATGTATCCCTCCTTTTATGTGTGAAGGGGAACCAGGATGCCCATCTGTTTACCACCTCCCCACTTTTGCCTCAGTTTATAGAGAGGCCTGTGGGCAGGGTTGGTGTGTTTCTCGACTTTGAAGATGGAAGTTCAAGTTTTGTGAATGTTGCTAAGGGCTCCTTTATCTGGAAGCCCCCCGCACCCTCCAGTTTTCTGTCTGCCCATTTTGTTCTACTGGTCCTATAGCATGATTCATTAGTTAAGGACTTGTCTAAGCCCTTCTCTGGAGCACATCACTAATACTGGACTTTTTTTTCTGGCTTTCTTTGTGCTTTAATGTATAGTGTGTTGTTTTTTTCAATATGAATGCCAAATAAATAGAAAAAATTAAATTAAAAAAAGTACTTATAATATGATAGAAAACTTTAATAAGCACAACATATTACATCATTACAATCTTTAAATCTTCAGTTGCAACCATAGCTAAAGTACACTCAAATGAGTTTTACTTGTGATTGATTTATAATATTGGCCATTGGTAAAATATCAGTTACTAGGTTACACAGATTGACCAAAGGTGTTATTTCATTATGTAATGTTTTAAAATCAAACTTATACCATAAGTCTCTACATAATACATCTTTTAAATACTAAGAAGCTTTTAAGCAGGCAATGGAGGACATATCACTTCCAAAATTTCAGAATTTTCTAGCTTAATTCTCCCACTAAACATTATTAGTTATTCCCATGGTTTTTCATTCGTATCTGATAAAATATATGGCCAACAGTCAAAATCTAAATAACTATAGTTTGTCTGGCAAACATTATTTCCAAACATATTTCATGAAAAATGTACTAGAAAGTTCCTCTGCCAATAGATTTGTATATATTTCTCATTAAATTGCACAAAACATTAAAAGGACTTTGTACTCAAGGGTGGAGATTTAATAAAATTAGTAATTTTACTTCTTTACCAAGAACATTCTTGAATAGAACAGGTGTGCCCTTTTCTTTATACCAGAGTATTGAATTCATAAATACAGTACACCTAGTTCAGCTTTGTGTCACTGTTTCAATGTTCTAAGATATCAATAGTCTGTTATAATGTCAATGCCATATTAACCCAACAAATAATATCAATATTGCTATGATAGTTTTTACCCAACAAACCTGTTGGAAGTGTTTTAGGCACACCAGATTTACAGATCACATGTAGAAAATGGATGCCTATCAGCTCCCATTCCAAGCTATAGAAAATGAGATTCAGAAATTAAGTAACCTACCTGAAAGCAGTTATTAAACAGATCTGGAAAAACACAGATCCAGGCAAACTAATCCTAAATTTTTGTTATTAATGAAAAAAATACAAATAACAACAACAACAAAAAAGAAAAACCCACATGGGCATTGCTTAGAAGACCTCTCTCTATCGGTTGCCCATACTGTCACAAATTTCTTCTTAATGAGATTTCACAATGGTCCTTGCTTTGCCCTCTGGATTTATAATATACATTCATTCATCAAGCATTTATATTATTTCCATTATATGCCAGGGACTGAGCCTCCCAATGGGCACCAAGATGAATAAAGCGTTGTCCTTACGTTCAAGGATTTCACAATTGACTGGGGAGACAAATGTGTAAGCTATTACATTAATGCCATGTGATAAATGCTATAATAGTATGATGTACAAAGTCTTTCAGAAGCACAGAAAAGAGTGTGATTAATTGTGTCCAAAGAAGGGAGGAGCAGGAACCAGGGGTTTAATAGCAAAAAGTACATTTTAGTTGCACTTGAAAGACAAATACGTCTAATTTTGTTACTCATAACATAGTCTTCCACATACTGAAAGAGAACTAAACTGCATGTATTTCTAATACTTTGAATTAATAGCCCTAAATGCCCCTTCAAATATATGATAAAGATGAATATAGGAAACAAATCTCACATTATAGAAAATACCTTTTTAAACTATGTATTGATTTGATTCTCTAATTATATATGCACATTTGTTAAAATCAAATCACAATATTGAGAAAGTAGAACAACTTTGCCTAATATCTAAACTGCCTATTTTAAATCGCAACTAAAAACAAATGTGCAAACAAGGCTGTACACAAAATGTCCCATCCACATTTTTCAGTCTTCTATCCTCTAAGGCAGAGGTCAGCAAATTTTTTTTCCAGGAAGGACCAGATAGTAAATATTTTAGGCCTTTGGGCCAGATGGTCTCTGACAACTATTCACCTTTACCATATACAATATGTAAATGAATGGGTATTTTTCTAAAAAAGGAAAAACTTTATTTATACAATCAGGGTGTGGGCCAGATAAGACTCACAGGCCATAGTTTACTGTCTTCTCTTCTAACCATCTTTATTCTTGCTGTGTCCTCCATCCTTTGCATAGTAGAAAGAGTACTAGGGTCTACAATCAGCACAATTGGCTTTTAGTTCTCCCCTTGCTAATGGTCATCTGGGGGCCATTGGGCAAATGGCCTTACCACCATTAGCACTTCTTTTCTGTGTCAAATCAAAGACTTTTAGATTATATGATCAATAATGGATCTTCCTAAATCTAAGAATTAAAACCTTTCCTGCCAAAGTAGTTGCTTTCTTTTAGTCAATCTAGTGAGAATTGCTTTTCTGACAAGCTCCTGCTTTGGCAGGTGTTTGGCCCCAGTTGATTGTATTTTAGTTATATACTGTTCCTGTTACATTCTAACTGAGACATCTGGTTACATATTTATTGAATTCTAGTTACATTGTGTTCCAGTTACATTTTATTTAAGCTACAACTTGTTATAAACGGTTTGACCTTTTTCAAGCTAGCCAATCACACAAGATTGTGAATCTAATTTCTGACCAATCAGAATGAAGAGCGTTTCAATGTGGGGGATAAGACTTGATGAGACTTCCTGCCCAGATGTACTTGTATGCTTGGTTTCTTTTCAGTAGCATATCCTTCTACTGAAGCAAACTTTGCCTTTTCAAGTTGATGACCTTATTCCTATGCAGCACCTCCAAACATCCCAAGACATTTCTAACACACTAAATTCCAAAGAATCCTTGTAAAAGTAAGTCTCTGATAAGCTTAATTCATTCCACTGTGAAATTAACTGTGAGAGGCAGGCAACAGAATGACTATGACTATAGGTGACACTATAAGAAATTCATCTCAGATGAAGATGAGGCAGGCCTGGTCCAATTTTAGAGGTCATGACACAAGATAAATTTCAATTCTGAATTTAACAGTAACAAGACTGCCCAAAAGAAAACTATGGAAACCTAAAAATTAGGAAGATTTTAACAAATAAAACTGATTGGGAACAACTGAGAAAAAAATGAAAAGTTAAACTTAGTTTAAAAAAATGTACTTTATAAGTGCTAGGAACCAAACGAAAATTAGAAGCTAAATAAAATATCCTAGGCATAAATGTTATATCCATATCCTGGGCTCAGTGTTTTCAGAATCTTCATGGTATTTTGACTCTGCAAAGTTATTACTAATAACAATGTCAGAAGCAATGTCAGTATAATTACCTTCTGTTTGTATAGCTATTTTGAGTTTATATCTGTTACTATAGCATTGCTCAAGCTTCCTGACATTATGAGACTGATAGAAATGAATAGATTTTAGAGTAAGTAATATAAAATTGGTAAGGGATAAAGCTAAGGTCCTAAATCAGCCTAAAAATTATAGACTACACAGACACCACACTGTCACTCTTTGGTAACTCAGAACGATTATTCTGCAATGGGATGAATTAAGAAAATTAGTGTAGGCTGGATGCCAGTGATTGTAGCCTATAATTCTAGCTACTCAGGGGACTGAAATCTGAGGATCATGGTTCAAAACCAGCGTAGACAGGAAAGTCTGAGAGTCTTACCTTCAATTAACCACAAAACAAGCCAGAAGTGAAGCTATGTCTAGCCTTGTTGGTAGTGTACTAGCCACAAGAAAAAAAGCAAAGAATGGTGCCTACGTCCTGAGTTCAAGTCCCAGGACTGGTACAAAAACAAACAAACATAAGAATATTAGTAGAAAGAGAGCTGCTTTGTAATACTTTTTTCAGAATGTAGGATCAGCCACTTTGACCATATAATCTTAAAGTCCTAGACTGGACAGAAGAAAAAAAAATTCTAGAACTTTAAGGTCATTGTTTAATACCTTCAAGCTGCTTATTAGCAAGGATATAACTAAAACCCAGGTGTGCTGATTCTAGATCAAGTGCTCTTTCCACAGTGTACTGAAGGGTTTAGAGGAAAAAGAAGTAAGATGGGTAGGACATCATCTCCTTTATAATTCTAGAATGCAGGAGGGGTAGAGGGAGTGGGATGTAACAGCTTCAAATCACTTTAAATTTGGAAGCAGTTGCTTAGCATTTTTCTTTAGCTCTTAGTGCTCAATTTACCCAGTTTTTCTAAGTGCTTCAACCAAATGTAAATGCCTTATGAATATATTGCATTGAATGTCCAGAGGGTGGGAATGTTCTATAATAAAACAACCCAAACTAGGAACATTTCTAAAACCAAAAGATATTCCTTTCAATGTGATTAATCTCCTATAAACATGTTATTTAAAAAAAAACCTGAAAACAAAACAAAAGAAGAAAAGTCCCAAGCATTTGTGAATAATTCAAGTTACTAAATGGCACACATACGGAACAGATTAATATTAATATCATACTCTTATCCAGAAATGACTTTGAACATAATAAATTTAGTTTAGAACTGAAATCCTCAAGATTCTTTTTTTGTAATTTAGTATGCATAATTAACTTCATCTTTGAAGGCTCCTGAAGGTTGTAGAGGGCAGAAGAAATGCATTTTTATTAAAATAACTCAATCTGTAGACCTCCACCATTTCCTACACAGAGTGCTATAAAGAGATTTGGAGAAGAAGCAATATTGAAATTAGATTATCCAATGAGAAAGTGTATTAGAGATGGGGAAATTTCCTTTCAATAGCTGTTTTTCTGGCACTGAGGTTAGGGAACAGGATTGGGATAAGTCACAGATGTTTTGAAACTTTCCTCACCCTCCAAATTCTCATGGATTAAACCACATTATCACTAACACTGCAGATTACTTTGAATGGTGGAGACAGGCTTCAGTGTGCTTGGAAAAGAGTAAGGTACACTTTTCTCTTGTGTGGAGAAGCTGAGGTCACTTACTGGCTGCCGGTATGTGCATTATTAGCCTTTTGCCTTTTTGGTAACCAGAGGAGAGTGCTGAACTTTCCCTTTTTTAAAATTTATTTTCAAACTGATGTACAGAGAGGTTACAGTTTCATATGTTAGGCATTGGATACATTTCTTGTACTGTTTGTTACCTCCTCCCTCATTCCCCTTCCCCTTCCCCCCATGAGTTGTTCAGTTCATTTACACCAAAAAGTTTTGCAAGTATTGCTTTTGTAGTCGTTTGTCTTTATTGTCTTTTTTTACTTTGTGTCTCTCGATTTTGGTATTCCCTTTCAGTTTCCTAGTTCTAATACCAGTATACACAGTTTCCAATGTACTCAGATAAGATACAGAGATAGTGCAGGTACACCACAGGATGGGGATACAAGATCATCAATAATAGAAGCTACAGTTACACATAGCATGTTGAAAGTAGTTACAACAGTGGCATAACAATCGTTTCCATAACATGGAGTTCATTTCACTTTGAACTTTCCTTTAGACTATTGCTAAGCTCAGCTTTCTCATAGGCTATGACTGGGAGAGGAGGCATTCAATGGCAGTTGGGCTAGTTTCATATTCAGTTTGAAAGGTAAAAGCGACCTGGAATCTTAATCCTATATTTTCCTAAAAGTACAATAAGCATTGTTTATAAACATATGTATATAGACAACACATCCAATAGTATACATTTTATATTTTTTAAAGGCCATTTATTTTTTTAAAGCCATTGAAGTACATTGCTATGAGATTTAAGACCACAACAGATGTAGGAAGCCAGCAAGGGAGGTGACAGTGCTCTTAAGATGAAGACTAATTCATTCCTACTGTTTGTCAGGCACTGGTCTCTTATTTCCTTCACTCTCTCCCTATATCCATCTGCATGTACCAATTTTCTATTGCTGTCATCACAAATCACCACAAACTTAAATCAAATTAGGTTGACCTCAAGCTTAAAACAATATGGGTCTATTATCTCCACCATTCTGCAGGTCAGAAGTCAGTACTGGTAGCTTTCGGTTTCTCAAGGCTAAAATTTGTATTTCTCACTGAGATAAGAGAATTATTTTTCAGGTTGTTAGCCAAATTAAGTTTCATGTATTTGTAGAATCAAAGTCTTCTTTCCTTGCTGCTTTGGACCAAGAGTTACTCTCAGCTTCTTGAGGTACACATCTTCTTTAGCTCCTGACCTTCTTCTGTCCTTGGGTCAAGAATTTTTGTTAGACCAAGATATTCTTTACTTGATGCTTATTTTTATTTCCTATTTTTTTTTGTGTGTGTGTGTGTGTGTGTGTGTGTGTGTGTGTGTGTGTGTCAGACATGTGGCTTGAACTTGGGCATGGGTGCCTGAGCTTATATGCTCAAAGCTAGTGCTCTACCACTTGAGCCACAGCTCTACTTCTGCTTTTTGGTAATTCATTGGAGTAAGAGTCCACAGACTTTCCTGCCCAGTCTGGCTTTGAAACATAATCAGCCTCTGGAGTTGCTGGGCTTAAAGGCATGAACTTATTTTTATACTTGCTACTATAATCTTGTATGATTTTATCAAGGTTTTTGTTTTTGTTTTATTTCTTTGGTACCAGTACTGGGTGGGGATTGAACTCAAGGTCTGAACACTGTCACTTAGCTTTTTTACTTAAGGCTCATGCTCTACCCCTTCAGCTACACCTTCATTGCCAGCTTTTTGCTGGATAATTAGAGATAAGAATCTCATGGATTTTTTTTCCTGCCAAGGCTGGCTTTGAACCATGATCCTCAGTTCTCAGTCTCCTGAGAAGCCAGGATTACCGGTAGGAGCCACTGATGCTCAGCTTTATTCAAGTATTTTTAAAGTGTCATAATAATCATTTTTATAAGTTTTCATTTCTCTCATTTCAAATCTCCACCTCTTTTAGCCATATCTTTATAACACTTTCTCTCTAAAAGAGATCAAATGATAATGATGGATCCAAAAGAAGAATTGGGTTTCTTGTCCCATTCTAGAATCAGCTGATTATTGACCTTAATTTTTTCTGTAGAGTCTTCTCACTAGTACCTAGACAAATGTTTGACTGAATAACTTGAAGATAGGAGTCTGCATAAGGCAAACACCTTTTATATTCCTCCTACCATTCTGTACTAAATATCTAGGTCTCTCAAAATATTCATTTCTCATAAGCATCAAAATATCTTGCATATCCAGCTCAAGGCTGGTAAATAAGATCTTGGACATAAAATGAAAAACCAGATGAAAACTTATCAAAGAGGACCCTTAGGAGATGTTGCAAATATTTGAACAAAACCACAAAATATTTGCAAAAGCATGCAAAATAAGCATTCAAAGAATAGAAGCATTCAAGAAGCATTCAAGAATAGAAGAATGTGATAGTCTGGCGTTTCACTGGAGAGAAAGAGCCTGCAGAAAGATTATTTGTTCTCTAGACATTTGGGGTCACTGATTTATTTAGAGGTGCCCAGGTGTTACTTCTTGCTTGGTGAAGTTTAAAGTGCTCATGCTTTGAACGAACAGTGCTCTGAGACTTGTTAAAGGCCAAGGTGAAAGTCCCTAATTGAATCTAAAGATCCCAGCTGGCTTTTGAGAAACTGACTTCTAAACTGATTTGACTTCAAAATCACTCTGTCACTCTGATTTTAGCCAGTGTTTGCACTGGACTTTCTTTATACTGGCATATTCATGGATTCTTCTAAACAACATCTGAGCAAAGGAAGTCATGCTAGAGTTCAAAAATTCCCAGTGGGTGACACACTCCTTCTCTAGTCAGTAGTCAGAGCCTCCTCTCTTCAGCTGACAGGCTGGCCTCTCCCAAATGTTCACAGTCTCAAAGAGACCTGCAGATGGCATGCTTTGTAGCATTTCTGTAGCTTAAATCATCTAGTGGATGCTGGAGGATGGGAATCTTCAGAAAGCAAATGCCTTCCATGTTTCTCTTACGTATAACAGATTCTTCGTCTCTCAGACACAGTTCCGTATAAACCTTAAGATATCTTGCATATCTAGCTATTACAGACATTGTGAAATCTGTCCTGAGCTTTGCCTTTTCTTTCTACCTACCCATCATGAATATTATGTCACGTGGACAACCAATCAACCCTGGATAGGAATAGCAATACTTGATACTGGTAATGGTGACAAGTTTGTTTTTATCTCAAGCATCACTAGGAAATTTATTCTTCATAGAAATGATAAAGGCCAAAATTACAACAGAGTATGAAAGTTTAGGGGGAAAAATCCCATTTTCTCTAACATATTCAAATGATAAAATTATATATGACATAGACAAAGATGTAGTGATGACTTTTCTGCTGGTCTCTCAGAACTGACTTTAGGTAGCCAGGCCTATACAGGTGGTTGATAATGCCCTGCTCTTGCTGACATATCCTACCACATTGACAAGATGTGATCAATACACCTCGAAGGGCACTGCTGTTTGTTTAATACAAAGACCAGTTTGCACTGCAACTAGCAAACATGGGAGATACTCCAGAATAAGGATGCTCTTTCAAAAGCTCTTGTCAATACCCTGAAATTTTCTTGTATCCTGCTACCTGGAGACAGTTGTAGGCCATTTGAGGGGCCTACAGTATCAGTGGTAGATTTGTTCAAGGACCCCCATCAAATGACAAAGCTATCGGATGCTCAGATCCCTTATATGAAATGGCACACTATTTGCAAATAATCTATGCATATTTTTCTGTATATTCTAGATGGATTTCTTATAAGATCTAGTACAGTGAAAATGCTATATAAAAAGGTTTTTATAACATATTGTTTAGGGAATAGTGATAAAAAGTTTTCATATACTTAATGCATACATAAAATTTTCTCTAAATTTTCAAGATACAGGTGAGTAAATCTGAAGACAGACAACTAGCAGAGACAGAGGAATGCTTTCCTTTCGACTGAGGTAATAATATTAATCCTTTAGTTTTTTTTAACAAGTTTAATGGTCAAATCTACGCTAGATTTAAATAAAAATCACTTATACTCCAAAATTATATTTTATGTTATAGAAGTCCTAAGATGTAGACACTGTGATAAACTTCTCCTGATTTCAATTTTTGCTGTTCTTATCCCAATCCTTTAGGTTCACTTAGCCAGTCAAATTTTCTGCTTCAATTTAACTTTAGATTTAACTCCTCTGATGAGACAAATACAAGCTGTATTATCCCTTCATTCACATTTGGCCACTTTGCTCATTTACTTGTAAGCATAACCCAGGGTATGTTGAGAGCCTATGAAATGATATGAGAGGTAAACATGAGGAGCAGATAAACTAAATCATTCTCTATTTTCTTATTGTTGTTTTGGTTGTCAGTAAACTTCATACTTTTTTAGTAGCCATCTACATTATAATTTCTTTTGAAGTTGCTTTAACTTTTTTATCCTTGAACTGTTTGTTTAAAGGTTATTCAGTATTATGTTTCAGTTTTGTATTATAATGTTTTAAAACTTCCTCAGAATGTAAGCAGCATCAGTTCACTTTCAGAGAAAGAAAGGGAATGAGGGGTGGGAAAGCATACAGTAAAGAGGCTTTTTATCAATTTTGTTCTTAATAATTTTTAGCCAAATGTATAAATAAGTGCTGTTCTTATGGGGGAAAACTTTCTCAAATATAAAATAACAAAATTTACTCAAATATAAATTTCTTCTTTATACAAAACAAATTTTAAAAGCATATTTTCAGTGGAGACTTCATGGAAATATATCACATATAGTGAACACTAGAGCATTCTCAATTCAGTAAAGCATCTTTTCATTCTATCTTAACACAGGACTATATTACAAAAGAGACAATCCCTACTCATAGATCTGGCCATATCTGCCACCTTAAACAACTGGATCTTAAGACTAAGTTCACATTAAGAGCCTAATAGCTATGCCCCTATGAACGATTAGGTGATGCTAAGTGAAATGAACTTCATGTTATTGAAATGACTGTTATATCACTGTTGTAACCACTTTCAACATGCCATGTGAAACCATAGCTTCTATTGTTGATGATCTTCTTGTACCCCCTTCCTGTGGTTGTACCCACACTATCACTGTATCTCATTTAAGTACACTGGATACTGTATATACTGGTATTAGAACTAGGGAAGTAAAAGGGAATATCAAAATCGAGAGACAAAGGATAAAAAGACAAATGACTCCAAAAGCAATACTTGCAAAACTATTTGGTGTAAACCAACTGAACAACTCATGGGGGGAGAGGGGAAAGGGGAGGGGAGGGGGGAATGAGGGAGGAGGAAACAAACAGTACAAGAAATGTACCCAAGGCCTAACATATGAAACTGTAACCTCTCTGTACATCACTTTGACAATAAATAAGAAAAAAAAGACTATGTGCTCATTAGCTCAATCAGTCTCGAAGAAGTTCCTGTTATGTCTACAACAGTTGAACTTCAGAGAGACAGGAATCAGAAGAGGAGAAAATTGCTGAAAAAAAGAAAGGTTAGTTTTCCTTCCTTCCAACTATGTCACCATCATCCCATCTTGGAGGAAAGCAGTTTGTGAGTTTTGAGTTTTATAGTTTACTATTTAATGTGGAATCAAAACTTAACTTGAGTTCAAGTCAAAATGAAGAAAATTATAGCATGTGACAACAGAGTATGAAAGCAAACTGAGATTTGCCCTCTCTTACTGTCAGAAATTGTGGGGACTAAGATCCTTTTTAAAGATAGCTTTACAACTGCCCATCATTATACACCCTGACTTTTATGAAACAATGTCTTGGGAATTAAGTAGAACCTGGTTCTAATGACATTGGTAGTACATGCGAGAAGATCACCTGCTTGACATGTAACCAGTTGCCCTCTGAAGAATGGATTATAGGTGAGCACAGAGCCATTAGCAAGAGTAGGGGCAAGCTTTTCAAATTTATTTTCAAGATGCACTGAACTCACAATTTGACATGTTGAATTGCGATGTTTTGTACAATTACTTAAAGATATATCAAATTATATATATACCTATGTTTCATATAATATACATATAATATGCATTATAGATAGATAGACGGATAGATAGATAGATAGATAGATAGATAGATAGATAGATAGATAGATATTTCCCAACCCTAAACACCTCTAGCAGGAGTATATAACACAATACTTCCAATGCTCAGAACTGGTAGAGCTTTGTTTTACCAAACAACTACCACAGAACAAAGCAAAGAGCCTCAATATGCTGAAAAAAACTCAAAATAACTTGAGCGCACAAACTCATTTTAGGGAAACAATGAATGTGTTTGGCTAGAGGGTGATAATACTCTCTACCTGTATCCTAAATCATAAAGTTGTTTATTACTAAAATCAAAGGTCTGATCTACCAACCTGCCATGGGGTATGCCAGAACTTTTTTTATGGACTCTGACATATTTCTCCTCAAGTTTCTCAGATTATGATGATAAAGTATCTGACTCATGAGTGTGCTGTCTGCAAACATCTTGAGAATCACAGATTTCGGACAAGCATAAACCAGAGAAACAGCCATGGATATCAAATCAAAGCAAGGAAAACTATATCTTTTGGGGTGGATTATTTCTACATATTGAAATAATTTGTCCTTATTTTTTGAAGATAGTATTTTTATGCTTAATGTCTGGCTTTTCTTAAATCTTTTCTCTTCATTTATGAATTCTTGAGTTCAAATGAGATCTATTATTTTTGCACATATAACACTATATTAAGTAAATGTTAAATAATAGAAGAGTAGAAATCATCTAATAATCCAGTCTAATATTGTCAATGTTTTCTCCTGTTCTTTCACTTAAAAAAAAATCTTTCTCCACATGCATCTTACTGGAGGGAGTTTCCCTCTGCCCTGGTGGGTCATTGACTTTGCAGAGCATGGCATATGCTGCAATGAACATTGTAATTACAGTTGGACCTGGGGAGACACCCAATTGTTTGCTCTCATTTGTAGCTGGGAGCACCTACAAATGACATACATTAATGAATAACACATCCTGTTGTGAGTTAATAGGATAACAAATCTTGGTCAGTACTGCAGCAATTGTAGGGGGAGTAGAGTTCTTTGTAAATATAAGACCTAGTGAGATGGTATTTCTGTAAAAGCAGTTTAGAAATGATAAGGTTGAGGTAATATCAATCCCTATATTCTTGTTCTGTCAACCAACTCAATTCACACAATCTAGCTTCTTGTTTGCCACAACTTCTGAAGTAAAATCTGAATTTACAACTATTATAATTTGGGGAAAGAGGGCACTGTTATAGACATGCATGATGAATTATTGAAGAATTCACTTAAAATCTTGAGCAGCCCTAGGCTTTCTGTTTATTGCCCTTGTACTTTAGGTGTCATACGTGGTCCAAAGAAACATGAAGCATTAACAAAACTATATTATGTTTTCCTGTTAGTGAAAAAGTAGGAGAGATTGATAAGCATTAGTAAGGATCCCAAAGATACATGAGACCTCAGTTGCTTTGTGTGGCTATGCCAATTAGATCATCTTTCTGAAAAGAAATAGAGCAACATCTCTTTCAATTTAAAGGTGAAGATACCCTTTAAATCAGCAAACTCAGACTGTGATTTTTCATACAAATTTTAAACAGCACATGAAAGGATATAGATAAAACATGTATATTGGAGGATTACTAGTAGTAGCTTCAAATGGAAAATAGCCAGGATAACCATTAATAGAGACATGATTAAATAAGATTTATTCATATTATAAAATAATAGTATTCAAAAAAATGAATTGGAGTGAGATGCAAATGGCTTACAACTATAATCTTAACTACTCAGTAGTCTGAGATCTGAGGTCCAAAGCCAGTCTGGGCAGGAAAGTCTCTGAGACACTTTTTTCTTCAATTAACCACCAAAAAGGAAATAAAGCTATGGTTCTAGTGGCCTTGAACACAAAAATCTCAGGGACAGTGCCCAGGTCCTGAGTTCAAGCCCCAGGGCTGGCATTAAAAAAAAAAAAGATTCCATCAGTGTTGACATCATGGGAATATGGAAGATACATTGTATTAAAAAGAAGCAAGCTACAAAATATGTGTATATTACCACAGTAGCTTAGAAGGGAGGAAAAGTATGGAGGAGAGAGAAAAAAGAAGAGAGGGCTGAAGGGAAGCACGAGAGGAAGGGGATAGGAAGGAAATAAAGAAGGAAGGGGGAAAGGGAGAGAAGAAATAGGGAGGGAGGCAGAGAGGGAGAAGAAGAGGAAGGAAGAGCAGAAAATAAAAAAGAGAACAAGGAAAGGAAAGGCAGATGTAGAGAAAGAGAAGGGAAGGTATAAAAATCTATATAGATACACATATGGGTTCTTCTATATGTTCTTTTTAAACCTATATATTTGATGATATGCTACAGGTGATAACATGAGATTGGAGGAAGAAAGGTGAAGTTCTAATTTTTGCTTTCCTGAGCTTTTCAGCATTTAATATTGAGAGAACCAATGAATTATGGACCACTTTTGCTTAAAAACAGTAAGCTTGTGTGAAGAATACAGGTTGGTGTAGGCCATGGGGCCTCCAAGTACTTGAGAAGGACCTAATTTTACTTCCAAAAGACAAGGAGGTATAAATGTAGAACTTATGCTCAGGTGTGTTACCAGATGAAGGTAGAAATGGAGATTAAGAGGTACTATTCTTCCTTGAAGGAACACAGTATAGTTTGAATAGCAAGATGCCCGGAAGGCCCGAAAATGGATTCAGCAATTCCCCCCTTAAAAAATAGAAAATTATAGGTTATGTGTGACTTAACATACCATACTTAACATACCATATAAGAAACATACTTGTTATGGGCGTAGACAAAAGACAACCACATTTTTTATGCCTAATGAATGGAATAAAAAAATGTTTCTTCTAGGAAATACATTGGCTGATGATATATATTTAATATCAGTAGAAAGGTCAAAATGTTTATTAGGGCAGTCTTTATCTTCTTAAATAGTAAAGTTCCATTAGATTTATCTGAGTCTTTGCTTATATATTGTACATTTATTGCAAATCAGAATTAAGAAAATATACTAAATTGAAATATTTAAATATCTTTTTAAATCATGGCTTTATTTTTCTTCTAACATTTAAGCTGGATATTGTCTGCTTCCATACATTCCTTTCTCCCCTGGCACTGTCTTGTCTCTACCTGTCTCCATCATTCTCTGTGCTCCTGGAAGAACCTTCATTGGAATATATTGATGGCTAAATAAGTCTCTGCCTTTTGTTTGGGTTTAGTCAACAAGGGTGAATTGCAAGCAATGAAAGATCATCCAAGAATGAGGCTCGCTTACTGCTGGGGCTGCATTTTGGTAGTACCTGAGCTCCTCTATGGGTGACAGACTTGCTTGCAGCTAGTTCTCTTCTACATCAACAGCTTCACTTAAAGTTCTCTTATGGGTCTGATCATCTCTCCCTCTCTAACTCCTCAGACCTCCTACCGAAGATTGCTTTGCCATTTTTTCCTTTATTAACTTCAAGTAGTTATACAAAGGATTTGCCATTTAACAAAGCAGTTAGTGGATACAATGCATCTTGATCAATGTCACCTCTTTCAACATTTCTCTGCATCCTTCCCTTAAACACCTCTTCACTCACTCTTCTTAATTTTTGTAGGATCTATACTGACTTCTTGGCTCTATTTCCCCCTCTTCTTCTTGCGTTTGTCTTCTTCTTTCCTCTTGGCTTCACTCCTTTCAAGTACCTGATTCCTGGTGCTTATTTTGTTGAACTTTGCTTTTTCTTGTCTAAGGACTTATACTATTTGATTTCTCCCTGAATCTACTATATTTCAGTTAATACATTCATAAAAATATATACATTTGCATACCACCCAACATATTTACTTATAAATTTGTATGATAAATCTAGCAGCTGTGCTTTACCGTTTTATTCTCCCTTAATTTTGACTATACTTTGAAAATTGTCCTTGTATTAAGCTCTCTACAATGCCATCAATCGAGTGTGTCATCCATTTCCCTCTGGAATCCTGGCCTATATATTTACTTGCAGAGAATCTATTAAGGGCTCTATAACACACAAAAACAATTTAGAAATTGATTGAGAACTGAAACACAGTCTTATACTAGAGACAAGTGGCTTATCTGATATCATTGCTTAATTAATGTCTGTTTAGACTTAACTGAAAAAGTGACAGCATTATAACATGGAGTAGGAGGAAGAAATCAAAGGTAAAATAATTCTATAATATGATTGGCTTCCTATATGCTGGCTTGAAATTATTTGTATATGACTGTATTCAGAAACATTTGCATAGGATTTAAAGATACTTACTTTACTATATATAATTTATACAATACAGCATATGAAAGGGTAAAGATTATGTAGCAATGTATGTATTAATTTCACACACATGCTAATTCTATAAAAATTGTAATACATTTTGTTTTGAATTTTATTTTAAATATACAAACATATGCTAAATTTTCTTTTATAGAATATTTAAAACTAATATTGACTTAATCATAACAAACCATTTATTGGGCTTGGTTGAAAAGACTGTATTTGAAGTAAAGCAGATGCTATATAGGCTGAGGGTGTCAGTGTTAAGAGTATCACTGGTGGCTCACACCTGAAATCCTAGATACCCAGGAGGCTGAGATCCAAGGATCATGGCTAAAAGCCAGCCCAGGCAGGGAAGTCTATCAGACTCTTATCTCCAATTAACTACCAGAAAGCCAGAAGTGAAGCTGTAGCTCAAAGTGGTAGAGTGCTACCCTTGAGCACAGAAAGGCCTCAGAGACAGTGCCCAGGCCCTGAGTTCAAGCCCCATGATTGAAAAAAATAGTATGCATCTGGGTTTGCATCCCCAGCATACAAAAGGACACCACTTAATGGTGTATATTATATTGCAATGTCCATTTAATAAACTGGAAAACATAGTACTTTCACATGACAATGGACAACTCATTTTTATAATGGGATAGCCACACATGAAAATTAGTGATGGGTTATAAAGTAGGATAGGGTCTCTGTGGATATTTTTTAGATATCTAGTATGGCTAATCTGTAATCACTGAGTTTCAGTAGAGTTTAACAGATATTCCCACATGACTATATCCATGCTTGCTCTATAGTGTCCTACCTGCCTTCTTTTATCAAAACAGAGATAGCATTCACAATGCATTTTAAATCAATTTTACATGACTTTAAAAGATAAATTATGGAATTAACAAATATTTAAATACAGTTGCTTGAAGTCTTCATATCTTAAAATTTAAAACAAGTTGTCTGAGAGCTGGGCTTGGAAAAGAGGAAATGCCTAAACATTTGCCAAAGTAACTGCCAAGTTCAATTCATATAACATCTACTTGTCTAAGAACAGATATACGATTTAAAATTTTGCCTCTATTTCCATGGCATGCATTTCAAAAGGTACAAATGTAAATATGTGTAAATATGTCGCAGTTAAAATGAATACCATGTCATAGCAATAAATCTCAAATTCATAAAGTCCACTCAAAGCACTGCACTGTTCAGTCTCTAGTGATGCATTAGAATTGCAGACATACATTAAAGCACTTAGCATGAAAATTGTCCACTGTAAAATGGGGGGAGAAACACATTAAATATTCTTATCAATCTCAAGTCCAAAAAAATTACAATTTAGAACATATGCCCAATTAGTTATGCAAAATGGGCTCAATAGTTCCTCCAATAATTTTCCAACTATTTGGGGACTTTTTCCTCTCTACTTTCAAATCTGCTGAACAGGAGAACAGAAAGAAAATATTTCAATAATTTATTTCTGTTTGTTTGGCTAGAATAGCAAATCATGAAACACTCACTGAACATAATTAGCTCCTCAGCAGTACAATTTCAAATCTCTTGGATGCAGGGTTTGCTGACCAGATGGTGCGTTGCAATATAATGCCATGGAAATGGAAGCTTGAGTTCAGGTCCACAGGCCACAGGACAACAGAGGCAGATTGCACTGGAAGTCATACACTCAACTCAGAAGGTCTGGGGCTGGCAAGGGCTACTGTACTCTGTGCCAAAGGGCAAATCAAATGCCAACCTCCTCAAGCCTCAGGCACTACCTTAGAATGCTGTTGTAGTTTTGTACCTTTTGAGAAGGTTTGAGAAGGCCAGGGAGAAGTGACTAATATATAAGGCTACATCAGCTAGAAAAAGAAAAATTAGTCTGTTTCCAAAATATCTGTAACCTGTTCTGTCAGCATTTGCAAAAGGAGAGGTATGTATATACCTTAAGTTGTCTTGTATACAAAGAGATTTTTTGTGTGTGTGCCAGTCCAGGGCCTTGAACTCAGGGCATGAAGCACTGTCCCTGGCTTCTTTTTGCTCAAGGCTAGCACCCTGCCACTTGAGCCACAGCGTCACTTCTGGCCATTTTCTACATATGTGGTGGTGAGGAATCGAACCCAGGGCTTCATGTGTAGAAGGCAAGCACTCTTGCCACTAGGCCATATTCCCAGCCCTCTATGAAGAGATTTTCTAAGAATTTTTTTTCTTTCTAAGAAATCTTATTGCTCTTAAGCAATGAAACTGATTGGTTAGCATTCTGCCTCATGACTATGTCGAACTAAGCTTAATGGGAGAGAAGCTTAATTGTAAAAAGGCAATGGAAGAAATTCATTAGAGAAAGTCTTGAACCCTGAAAAGTATGAGCAAAGCCAGCTACTCAAATGGAAATTGAGCAGCTTAAGATATTTTAATTTGATTTTAAACCAGAACTTAAATTAGCTATACCAAATCAGACTTTTTAAAAATCTGAGAAAAATACATTGTTATTGGATTTCTCAAGAGACTCTGTATAGCTTTGTGCTGGTCACTCTAAATTCAGCCTCTGTAAAGACTAACAACAAAAAGACAAAAGAGATGTTGCTATGAACTTTTAATACAGTGTTGTTATTTGCAGCCCAGTAAGCATTTTAGAGCATATTTAAACAACTGCCCCACTGCTAACAATCTTAAAGGAATGAAAAAAAAAGTTTACTTTCAATTCTGGTGGAAAGAAAAAAAATATTTTGCACTTGACAGTCTGAAATCTATGTGAAACTCTCATTATTCCAGGTGATGAAGCTAAGTTTATGGAGGAAACCAGTCAATCAATTGACAGATTCCTAAATTTACTACACAACAGCAGGGGTATCAGAGTTAAGAATAAGGTGAGAGGAGGGGAAGGGCAAACTATCTATAATATGTATAATCCTAAAGCGTGCCACTTTTTTTGGCCAGATATGTTTTGGGAATCCACAAAAATATGTGTTTTGACAAAAGATATAAAGTCCTTGATCTCATGGAAATTAAAGCCTAGAGAACAGGATGGACAAGAATAAACAAATCTACATCTAAATTACACACTGTAATTATAGGAAAAGAAAAAGTACAAAAAGAGAACTCAACAATCCAATAGGTTTTATGAGGGAAGAAACCGTGGGAAGGGCAACCAAATCTCTCTCAGACTGGCTGAAGAGCAAATGGTGAAACTCTCTTACAACTATCGTCCCTTTAAATATTTGGCATAAAAACTAAAGTCAGGTGGAACAGATGGAAATGAGGTGAGATTGAGGAGGGGTGTTAGAGCAATCTTATTTTGAATAGAGGCTTTCAAGTTTTCAACAGCATCTGTTCCTGCTATAGACATCCACACCAGGTACCATCTTGGTCTCAGACTCTCTTTCAAACTACAGGGTGTGTTTCTTCAGGGTGAAGGCAGGGGAAATGATTCCCTGGTGTTGACAGTGAGGACAGTTCTAAACTATAGCTGTCAGGGGGAAAGATGGTTTCAGTTTTAGTCATTTTCCATCAGTAAAAAGTACAATAAAAAGTAGAAAGCCACCAGTGTGAGATGATGGAAGGGCAATGTGATTTGGGAAAGGGCCTTACTGAGGAAGTGATATCTAAGCTGAGACCTGAAACTGGAAGAATGCTTAGCCAACCAGTGCCAAAAGAAGAATAGCCCAGACTGAGAAAGCCACACAAGATTTTGCAGTGGAAACAGGAAGAATGCCAAAGTTGATAAGGCCATGGGATAGCAAGAAAGGTGAGGAGAGATGTCTACATTAATAGGGTGGGGCTCGTACATGCAGACCAGTAGGCTGGATAAAACAGAATCCAAGTATATTGGGAGGCTTTGGAATGGATTATGTAGAAAAGTGAGAAGACTTGGATTTGCATTTTAAACAATCACTCTCATCACTGACCTAACAACATTGTGAACAAGAACTTTCCAGATTCCCAGTGCATGCTGGTTACTGTATTTACTTAGTACTCATTGGGAAACATTTTTCAACATCCATTGTTTGCAGGGCTCCACTGAGCAGAAGAGAAATGGAAAGATCAATAAGGCATAGGGTTTGCTTTCAAGAAATGAAATACATTATTAAATAAATATGATTTATTAGATGTAAGTGTTTATTTATAGGTATGTACAAAATGCTGAAGGAGACCAGGGGAAAATTCACCAAAGAGATAAATATTTAATTCAGTTGTTAAGAACATAAGTGATAATATTCCAGGCAGCAGAAATTACAGAAAGCAGTCCAAAAACAGTAGGCAATGGAAGTGAGAAGAAAAAAGAAAAGGATGAGAAAGCTAAGTTTGTGACAAATGGATGAGCTTTACTTTGTATGCTATGGTATTTCAACTTTGTTAGAAGGCCACTCAACAGAGAGATAAGCCAATGAGGATATTGTATTTTAGAAAGTAATTCTTCATGGCATTGAATTAGGTAAGATACTTTGGCAGCAGTCCAAAGGAGACAATGTAAAGGCAGAACACAAGGGAATGTGTGGAGTTATAAAAAAAAAATGGTCAAAATTGCTCTCCCAGTTCTCTCACATCTCCATCTTTGCTTCTCTCACAACCATGTATGACAAGAAAGTTTACAGGAAGATCATGGCATTCCAATAAAACACCAAAACTGCAAAACAGTCCCTGAATCCTGGCTAAAATGAGAAATAGAATAGAGCCCCAGAAAACAAGGCCCCAAGGGCCCAAGGTACAATTTCTTTCTTTTTTTTTCTATTTTTTAATGTTACCCAGGAAATTAGTTGTCTCATCACCTGGGAGGGATCTGAAAGGAGCAAGTACTGTAATTTTAGGCTTTCAACCTGAGAACCCTAGAGCTGCATGTGAGTTGGTTCCAGCCCGATCTGCTCAACCTCTCACTTTCTCTCTCCTCTGTTTACCTTCTTGTCTTCTATTGCTTATCTTCATATAAGCTTTCCTCAGCAGCTAGCACAGTACATAGCAAGCTGTGTACACTAAATACATATTAATATGCATTTGGGAAACCACCATTGTCCTGGGTAAGCTCTTGAATAATTACTACAACCAGGTGAATTGTCATCACAGTTTAACCTGTAAGCAATCTAGAAGTGATGCTAAATACCCAGACATATACATGTATATCCATGTGCATATGTTCACATTTGTGTATATTTCACTCTAATAATTTAAGAAAACTGGGAAGCTGAACAGCAAATAGACTTGGCCTAAGTAATGTGAGTAGTTAGTTCTAGAAGCACCAGGCATCTAAGGTCAAGGACAGAACCCTTACTTTGCTTCATAGCTTCTCTGAATTCTGATTTTTCTGACTCAGCATTGAATACTTCTTTCTGTGCCTGGGAAATATTTCTTTTTTTTTCTGTTTTTACTTGAAAATAAATAAGCACATAAGCATGTATGATCTATTAGCTCTTATTTGAATCCTTTCGATCAGAATTACCATTTCTATTACTGGCTTAGTGCCCTCATTACTCTTAGATAATCTAATCATACAATTAATATCATTCACCAGTCCTGCTGGTTTTTGACATTTATTTCTTCCTGTACCACTATCATTGGGAAAGAAAGCATCAAGCTATTCTCTAGACCCAGAGTTTATTTGGTATTTACTATCTTCTTTATTCAGCCCTTCATCCACACCACAGTACAAAAACTTTTATGTCACAACCTCAAGTACTGAAGTGTTCTACTTTTTTACAACATAGACATAAAAGATATCATGTGTCACGGATACTCAAGAAATATTTGTTGATTTATACTGATTTTAAATAGCAAAGTAAATATATTCAAATAAAATATATGAATAAAATTTAGGAAATCAGACTATCATTTATTGAAAAGATTTTTGAATACCTTTAAAATGCATGCAGTTGACAGAGGAAATGGTAATGTTGCCTACTTATATTTTTGTAATTTTACTATAATTTATTTAAAGTATATTTATTTTAGGTTAACTATAGTACATGTAATACATGCTTTGTTTATTTGAAAAAGCTTCAATGAATACAGACAGCATATAAAGAGAAGTCAAATGTTTCTTTCTAGCTAATCATGGATTATAAGTTGTTCTGAAAATTCAACAAATCCCAATCAAAAACACAGCATGCATGGCATTTTGGGGCTATTGACAAAATGATTCTAAAGTTTAAAGAGGCAAAAGAACTAGAATAATGAGATGATGTTGAAGAAGGAAGGCAGAGAGCTGACCTCACCTGGCTTTAAGACTTCCTATATAGCTACATTAATCAAGACAGTGTGATATTGGCAAAAGAATAGGCAAGTGAATCAATAGGACAGAACACAAAGACCATAAATAGGCTCACATATATTGTCAATTGATTTTGACAAAGAAGTAAAAAAAATTCAATGGTAAAAGAATTTTTTTTCAAAATATGACATTGGAACGATTATGCATCCACTTGTAAAAACTCTAGACACACCCTAAACTTTTCTCAAAAATTTAACTCAAAATGGATGAAAGACCTAAATGTAAAACACACAAAAAAATGTAAACTCGGAAGACAATCTAAGAGAATTTTCCAGTGACCTTGAGAATGATGAGTTGTAGACACAGCATTAAATGCAAATCAATAAAAGAAATAATTGATAAGCTGGACTCCATTAAAGTTGAAGACTTCTGCTAAAGATAATGTTAAAACAACAAAAATGCAAGTCACAGACTAGGATATTTGTAAAAAAACAACAACAAACAAACACAACGGATAAAAGACAAATACTCGAAATATGGGAAGAACTATTGTAACTCAACATTAAGAAAATAAGCCACCTTATTAAAAATAAAATAGACAAAAAAGAAAACTAAAGAGAAACCTCATCAAAGAATAAATACAGATGACAAGCAGTGTAGGAATGATTTTCAAAATCTTATATAATTAGTGAATGACAATAACAATTATAAAACATACATACCAGGTAGGCTAAAACCCACAACACTGACAACATCAAATACTACAAGGATATGGAATAACAAAAAGTCACAGTCACTACTAGCGGGAAAACAAAACTTTTAAAAGCCATTTTAAAAGATAGTGGGCAGTTTCTTACAAAGCTAAAAGTACTTTTACTACATTGTTTAGAAGTTATAATTTTTGGTATTTCTATATAAATTAGAGATGTATTTCCATATAAAAATCTGCTTATAGATTCTATGTTCATAAACCGCCAACATTTGGGAGCAGCCATGATATCCTTCTGCACATGAATGGGCAAACTGTGCCATATCCAGACAATTGAGTATGATTCATCACGCAAAAGAAATGAGCTATAGAGCCATGAAAATATCTGTGGGGAAGTGAAATTCATATTACTAAGTAAAGCCAATCTAAAAAGGATGTAAATTTTGAACTTTCTAGCATTCTGGAAGGAAATCTATTGAGTCAAGTTAAAAGTATAAGAGGTTAGGAGAGAGAGAAGGGAAGGAAACACAGCAAAGCACAAGTGAGTTTTAATTTATTGAACAATTCCATATGATAATACAATGGGAAACACACCCATATTTTTTCACATACACAGAATGCATAGCACCAGGCATAAATTTTAATATACACTATAGGCTTTGGGTAATGATCTTTAAGGTAAGCTCATTGCCTGTTCCATTCTGGTACAAGATGTGAATAGTGGAGGAAGTTCTATGTGTTTGAGGACAATAGGTAAGAAAGAAACTATTCTTTCTTCTTAATTTTTCTGTGAACCTAAAACTGCTTTACAATAGTTTTTATTTCTTTAAAATATCTCTAAGGTCATGTCTCTGGTTTCTTATTGAAGTATAACTTACTAACAATGAAAAGAAAGTACAAATTAAACAATTAAAATTTGAGGTTATATATATATATAATTAAAAATCAAACTATAAAGGCAGGTGTAGTTATTCATGCATATGATCTCAGAACTATGTGACAGAAGACATGAATTCAAGGCCAGCCTGGGCTTTATAGCAAGATAGGTTCTTTCTCTGTCTCTGTCTCTGTCTTTCTCTGTCTCTCTGTCTCTCTGTCTCTGTCTCTCTCTTTCTCTCTCTCGCTCTCTCACACTCACACACATTAAAAATGTGTAGGAAAAAATGTGTAGGAAAAATAATTGCTCCCAGTACCACTTGTGATCTGTTAATGTTCTTTTTATACAAACTAATTTGTACAAACAAGTACCAATTAAAAAGACTAAGTTACTGAAATAAAAAATTTATAAATGAAACAAATCACTTAATGAGCATATAAGAACATGTTCTAATGTTCTTGTAATAAAACCAGAATGGAAATAAAATAGTGATGTTATATGTAATTAATAAAAATTAAAACGAGTGACAGAATTGAGGGCTGGTGAGTGAAAGTGATATTGATGCTCCACAGTGCTACTGGAATTCTGAAGCAGTAAATATTTATGGGAAAGTTTAACAATATGGTTAGATTCATGATGAGCCTGAAAAGTTGTATAGGCACTAATGCTATGCCTACAGATCTTCTTTGCAGGAGTTATTAGAAATGTAGAAAGAATTCATTTATTAAATGTCTCACAATAACATTTATACATCTAAAATACAACTTATTCTACACAGGCAGAAAACAATTTGGAAATTAAATTTTATGTTTCTAATCATCTTAGAAATGTCCCATCAAGGGGTGGGAGATTTACATCAGTGGATGAGCACTTGCCTGGCTCTCCCCATAAAAAAGGAAAGAATAAAAGTCTAACAAGGGGCTGAAGAGGGAGGACAGCAGTACAGAAGCTACCAAGCAAGTGAGAAGACTCAAGTTCAAACCCAAGTTCTGCACCATGTCCCATTCTGGAAAAAATGTTTACTTTTGGAGAAAAACTGAATATATGAAGAAAATGAATATCAGGAATAATGATATTTAAAGATGATATAATTAGCCACCAAGAAATATAAAGGGAATTGGCAGGAAAATGACAAGAACCAGATAGTATAATGTTTAATCAGAAATAAATTCAGAACAAAAGATGTCTGTCAGCTGTAACAAATTGGAAAAAGAAATAAAACATAAGATTTTATGCTCAAAAGTCATACAGTATAAAACAGAAACTTGATGTATATGCCATTTGACAAAAAGATGACAATAAAAATTAATGAAAAAGAAAAATGACAATGGAAAATTAACTTTCCAAACTTATGGAAACACCCCCTATTTACAATCTATACAATATGTTAAAGCAGCAGTATTTTTTTTTAAAGAGAGAAATCAGTTCCTAATAGAAAGACTGAAAAAGACATGAAAAACAATTTACCAAAAGAAAAATAATAATGATATAATAATCATTTATAAGAAAAATAAAATCATTAAAAATAAAAGTAATAGAACCTGGTTTATGCCTTTGAATTGGAAGCAATTGAGACATTGACAAACTCTTGGGTATGATGTTAAGTCTGTTTCCTGATCACTTGGTACAGTATAAATGTGAATGTTTTAAGGGAGATAATTAAGAATATTTGCTAGTAGATAACAAAATTTAGAACCTGTATCTTCAAAGATCTTGAGATTCAACTCTATAACTTCTTTTAAGTCTACAATGTGGCAAGTACACAAAGATTTATGTAGTTCATCTTTAGAGCAAAATTCATGATGATGGAAAAAAGGATACATCTGAAGTCAGTCAATTCATATTTACAGTGTCTACCAGACAAGTGGCCCTATCCAAGAAGATACAAGATATATGGAGGAATTAATGCCCCATGAACAAACAAACTAACCAATGGGAGACAGGAGTCAGTAGATAAATTATTCTCCCTTCCTGCCTTGTCCTAAGACAATGTTTACATCCCCATTAAGAATATGATTCTGAAACACTGAGCCACCAATCATGTTTAACACTGAGCACTTATCACCTTTAAATCATCCTGATTTTGGCCTTCCTGCCATCCTTGCCTCACTTCCCTTTTCATTCACATTTACTCTCCTAGATTAACCCACATAGTTATAACATAGAACCCCTAGCCTTTGACATTTTTATCTAAGGAAATCCAGACTGAAAGAAAAGAGGAAATGGTAAATTTCTATCAAGAAGAATTTAAATTAGGTAGGGAAAAAGTTGTAATAGGTTCAATTATATTGATGCATTTGGCAGATTAAAGTTTTATACAATGGTGCAGCATTATTTCTGATCTCTCTGTCTCTGTCTGTCTGTCTGTCTGTCTGTCTGTCTGTCTCTCTCTCTCTCTCTCATCTTACCACTCCTCTATTAAGGCTTGGAGCCTGCTTAGTCTGTCCTTGAAACTGGGAAAGCCTTTGTGAATGATTGATCTATGGACTACATTAAGACTGTCACAATGTGACTGCTGAGGCTATGATATAAAAGGTGATAACACAACTTCTACAAGGACATTTCTCTGAAGTCATTTGCCTTTTGAATACAGCCAATATTTTGTAAGAAAACTATTATCTCAGAAATTGATAGGGAATCTGAGATTTTTAGATAGACACTGGATGGATAGACAGATAAGCAGGGGGCAGGGGCCTGTGTGTACACACACACACACACACACACACACACACACACACACACATCTATATAGTAGATCATGGCCTGGGGTCAGAAATAAAGATAGTCTATAACAGCCAAAGCAACATCTTGTATTGTTTCTCCAAGTTCCAGTGCCTGTAAGGAAACCTGCTGATGGCCAAATGTGTCTACACAAGAAGTGGTGTATGTTATAGGAGGGAAAACTCTGATGTTATATGAGACTGCTGGCAATGTGTCAATCATCCTCATAGGAGAGGCAGAAACATTATCTTCATTTAGAAAAATAAGCAAATCTCCTGATGAGGAGAGAGAGAGAGGGAGGAAGAGAGAGAGAGAGAGAGAGAGAGAGAGAGAGAGAGAGAGAGAGAGTACTATCTTTACTACTCTGGATTCTGTCTAGTCCTGGAATGTCTCCTTATCAAGAACACGTCTTTTTTTTTTTTTTTTTTTTTTTTTTTGCCAGTCCTGGGCCTTGGACGCAGGGCCTGAGCACTGTCCCTGGTTTCTTTTTGCTCAAGGCTAGCACTCTGCCACTTGAGCCACAATGCCACTTCTGGCCATTTTCTGTATATGTAGTGCTGGGGAATCAAACCCAGGGTCTCATGTATACGAGGCAAGCACTCTTGCCACTAGGCCATATCCCCAGCCCCCCAAAACACTCTTAAACAGCTACAAATCCCTTTGTTCAGAGAATCTGGAGCATGGAGAAACATGAAATATACATGGAGAAATTATCCTCCCACAGGAACCTCAGCTACATAGCCCAAGTGATGACAGTCCAATTGACAGGCCAAGATAAGGTCTAAGCCAACAGCCAGCATCTCTCATCAGATCACAAATGAACAAATCTGCATGGTTCTGTAATATGGAAGTCAGATCTGGCCAGCGCCATCATTGGCTGTTGGGGGGCATCAGATTGACTACATCTCAGATTAAAGAGGATGGAAGCTGACTCCATCTCCACTATCTCCCCTGCCCCTGAGCTTCAGAGTTGAGGGCCCTGCCTCATCTGCTCAGAATCCTGGGAAGATTCCCCCTTGCTGTAAACAATATAATAACCCCACCCCCAACCCACACCCCCCCACTACCCCACCCCCCACTGTTGGGGATTATTATGGCCTGGGAAAGGCTGCCCTTCCACCAGCCTTGGGACAATAGAAGTCCCTCCCACCTTCTGGCCTCCACCCCTTGGGAGGTGAGCACGTGCGTGCCACCATGATGGGGTTGTCCCGCCCACAAAGGGAAGTTTCGTGATGTCACTTGATGGACATGCTCCCTAGCCTATGACTGGCCCTTTGGCCAGCCCCCTTTCTTTCCCGCCATTACTTCTATATAAGTGCCCTTCCATATTAAAGTCTTTGAGACGCTTCCCACCACCGCAGCGTGTCCCTGATGCCTTCCTTTTCGCCTCCGCCCTTGGTAACATGTGGGGGGACTGGGGGGAGGGGAAGCATCAGCAACCCTTCCTCAACTTAGCACAGGTCCATGTGAGCACGCCTTTGGCCTTCCGCTGGCGGAGGGCCAGGCTGAGTGCTCTTTCATAGAGTTTGTGGTTACCATTCTCCCCGTGGGGGGAGAAAGGGATCGTCCAGATCCCACACCCCACCCCTACGGAATCCAAGAGCCAATTCTAACTATAGTGATAGGTTGTTTCAAGCAAATACTATGTAATAGATCATAACTCCATTGGCCACCTGCGTGTGACTTGGCATGCTCTATATGTGTTGTAACCTCATTGGCCACCTGAGTGTGGCAGGCTTGACCATGTGGTATTTCTAGCATCTTGTCTTGATGGCTGTGTCTAGATTCCTACAGGAAGGGAAGTCTCATCCCCAGGTAATGAGTGTTCCTGAATCCCAAGAGACAGGAGTGGGCACATGGCCTATAGGTTACTGAAACTCAGTCAAGTGCTGGGGACTGGGAGTTTCCTGTGACCCAGCCCCCTGACAACCCTATTTAGGGACAGTCCAGTTCAGGCACCATTACGCCATGCCACATATTCATGTCTGGTATCTCTCATCCCCATGGTGTCCCAAGTCAGCTCTCCATTGGAGCTGAATTGGTTTGTTGATACTTAGAAATCTTCCAGAAGTAAGTCTCTGTGTCACTGTTCTGTTATGTATTATATGTTTTTCTGAAACCTGGGACTTGTCCATCTAGAATATGTTTTTCTGAAACCTGGAACCAGTCAATCTGGAACTTCCCCAATATATCCATCTTTGTACTTGAGACTGTCTCTGAGTGGTGGACCCTTGGAGGGAGCCCTCTCTCGAACCCCATTACAGTTCCAGCCCCAGATTCCTAGCCCTTCCAAAAGATGCCAAAAGTAGAACAGAGACAGTCTGTCCCTAGTGAGCCCTGCCCAAGATTGAAGAAGCTGTTGTTGTAAACAAGTACATTTTAGGAGGTTTGTTATGCAGAAATAGATTACTACAACAACTTTGGGAATGTTTCCATGATAAATTATATAAACAGAGACTGAAATGTATAATTTGATTCCATTTGGAGATATATGAATCTACAAAGAGAAAGAATACAAAGATACATAAATATAGAAAAAATTATAATATACCAAAAGGTTTGTTCTTGTGGGACTGGAACTTTTATGGTATATTTATGTATATTAGTTGATAGGAAGGTATCAATTTTTGTCAGGAATAAAAGTATGTCTGCCATAAAACTATTGTTTGTACTCCTTAGTCTCTAGACCATGTGTTATTGGTTTTACTTTGTAGTTGTTGTCCGACCAAGTTTTAGTGAGTAGCCATTGGGGACATATATAGTGATATAGCAGACAGCTTCCTTTCCCAGGTGCTCCAGGCCTTACATATTGGATACAAGCCTCTCTCCCACCTTCTCAAGCTCACTGGGTGGTCTCCAACCGGCTGCATTCCCCACACATCAAGTCCCAGGACATAACCAAGGGAAGACTAGCAGATAGAGTTCACTCACATGCTTCCATGTAAGTGGCTGAAATACCTTCTAACCGTGGCAGATACCTTTTCAGGATGGATTGAGGCCTATCCCACAACATTAGAGACTGCTAAAGCTGTTGCCTCTATCCTAATAAAAGAAATTATTCCAAGGTTTGGCCCACCCACGTCACTTCAGTCTAACAATGGACCTTCCTTCACCTCCAAAGTGACCCAACAGGTGGCAGCCTCTTTAAATAGCCAGTGGAATCTTCAGATTCCTCATAGTCCTCAGTCTTCTAGAAAGGTTGAAAGAACAAATGCACTCATTAAAACACAACTTTCTAAACATTCTTTGGAGCTCGAGCAATCCTGGCCAGAACTGTTACCTCTGGTGTTCACCCTTAATTCCATCTGGTTTACAACCTAAGTGGACAGGCCCTCACCAGATTCTGCGGACCACCCCCACCGCAATCAAGCTCAAGGGACAGTCAGAGTGGATTCATCTGTCAAGAATAAAAAGGGCTCCTGTTTCCTGCCCTTCTATCGCAATATTGACTTCGAGATGCACCTGCTCCCCCCTTGAGCCTACCAAGTCTTGAATACCTGAAGACCCAACCCCGGCTTCAGGAGACCTCTTGAATACTTCATCTAAAAACCTACTGTAAGGTTTGCTGGAAAGGAAACCTACCACACGGTTCAAGCAGAGAAGAGTTTATTGGGAAAGCAAACTGTCAGCCCACACAAGATGGAGGCATGGGGAGACAGAGGGGAAGGAAGAAAGGAAAAAGAGAGAAAAGAGAGCGGAAACTCGTGTTGCACTGGGTTATATAGAAAAAGATGGGAGGTATGGCCAGGTGAATTGGATGTGACCTCAGAGAAGGGGGAGGTAACTGCCTCCAGGTGTGCCAGTTACCTAGGTAACTTAGGTACTGGGCACAGACTTAAACAGGTGGGGGGCATCTGCATGGAGCCCTCCTGGGGATGGACCTTACACCTACCACCAAGGGACAACTGCTGTTTGCCTTCTCCAGGAGGGCCACATCTCTGCCTTTTACCCCTAATGTTGACACTCCTTGCCAGGGAGAGTCAGAGCTCTTTTTCATAATTATTAAAAGGCTAGAATGTAAGTTCTACCCCTGGCAGGGCTCCATGCCAATGCCCCTGCCTGTTTAAATCTCTAGTTATTTAAGTAACTGGCACACCTGAAGGCAGTTACCTTCCATCTTCTCTGAGGTCACACCCTAATCCACCTGGATACACCTCCCACCCCTGCCTTAGCTAAGGCATCCCTGGGGAGTGGCTCTCTAGCCTCCCACACATGACTTGAATTTAGCTGCAGGCCAGCAGTTCAGATGAATAAAGTTCTCTCTTCTGCTGAATACCATGTGGAGTTCTCCATCATCAGTTGTCTCTCTTACAGACATATGTAGTGATGAGAAGTAATTTGAATAACCCCAGGAATGCATTCAGACAACAGAAGCTAGTTTCCTTTAAAATAAAAATGTCAGCCAGGTGTTGGTGGTTCAAGCCTGTAGTATTAGCTACATAGTGGACTGAGATCTGAGGATCTCATTTTAAAGCTAGTCTAGACAGAAAAGCTCCTGCTCACTACCAAAAATCCAAACGTGGACCAGTGGCTCAAGTGATAGAACACTGTTCCTGAGCAACAAAGCTTAGGGACAGTGACCAGGCCCTGAGTTCAAGCCCCATGATCTGTATACATGTCAGCTACATTGTTTTGTTTTGTTTTGTTTTTGTGGTTTTTTGTTTGTTTGTTTTTTGCTACTCCTGAGGCTTGAATTCAGGGCCTGGGCACTGTTCTTAAGCCTCCTTTTGCTCAAGGCTAGTGCTCTAACATTTGAGCTACTTCCAGCTTTAAAAAAATTTTTTTATTGTCAAGGTGATATATAGAAGGGTTACAGTTATATACATAAGGAATTGAGCACATTTCTTGTCTAATTTGTTACCTCCTGTCTTATTTTTCTCCCACCTTTCCTCCTCTAGAAATCCTCTCTCTCCCTGTGGGTAAATTTAGTGAACAGTGCCACAGACTTTTCTGCCTGGGCTGGCGTCAAACCACAATCCTCATATGTCAGCCTCCATTTCTTTAGTCTTGGTTACCATGTAAGATGACAGATTGATCTGATGACTATTAGAAAAGAAAGCCCATGCATGCTGATACATAATGCCTGTTCTATTATTATTGGAAATGATATTGAATATTTTCCTATTTTGTTCTCTAAAAGTGGTAGGTAAAATAGATTTAAGATAATTCTAAAATTGCATAGCTTTAAATTATACTTATTAAAGATAGAATGGTAGACACAAAATTTTACCCAACTTTCTTCATGAAATCAAATAATTAAAACAGTCAACAGTGAAAATTTATGTAGGTTACTTTACAAACCTGTAGTTCACTGGACTATCTATTCCTATATATCTATTTGTCTATCTAACTGTCTATCTCTCAAAAACTATAAAGCATCTACATGAAATGAAAACAACAAAATCTATGGAGCAAGCACATTACAAATTTTTATATTAAAAAAAGTGTTTATTCATTTAAAAGTGTGAGTTAATCTTAAACCAAAAATCAGAGCAAAGGAGAATATTTCTTATAATCATCAGGTTCTTATCTTAGATATTCATACACTTTTTAAATTCTGCAACATTGAGCATTGAACCTGAGGCTCTTTCTAGGCAATCATTCTACCACAAAGCCTTACACTAACTCCATATATATTTTAAATAACGGAATTCAAAGATAAAATAACTCCCCCCATTTTTCAACTTAGCATGCTTATGTTTTCCTTTTTTTAAAAAAAAGTTAACTTATACATCAGTGAGCAAGTAAAATCAGTGAGCAGAGTTATTTATGTGTCTAACTTTAGAAATATATTCGATAAAAATATAAAATACATTTGGGCATGTCCATTATGCTTTACTGAATCCTTCTAGAAAGAATCACATTGAACAGTACCAGTGAACAGATGCTTTCAGTAATGTTAGAAAATACACCAGAAAAAGCAATGTAGTCTTTTTTATTATTAATATAAAATACTGGTCTTGTAAAGTGCTCTCAGGGGGCTGGGAATATAGCCTAGTGGCAAGAGTGCGCCTTGTATACATGAAGCCCTGGGTTCAATTCCTCAGCATCACATATATAGAAAAGGCCAGAGGTGGCGCTGTGGCTCAAGTGGTAGAATGCTAGCCTTGAGCATTAAGAAGCCAGAGACAGTGCCCAGGCCCCTGAGTTCAAGGCCCAGGACTGGCCAAAAAAAGAAAAAAAAAAAAAAAACACCTTAAAGTGCTCTCAGTTAAGGTTCATTCTGTCAGTGTAATACAAATGTGCTTTCTGCTCCTTCATCTTAATAATATGTAGATCAAAACATACACTTAAAGCATTATGGAATACTTCATATTACTGGACTCAAATCCCATGAAAGTAGCTAATCAGCCAAATGAAATAATATTAAAAATAATTGAAGCGGAGCATGCTAAGATTTTAAGCTTAATAATATTTAAAAATACATCTTTATATCTCACTGCTATATTCCAAAAACAAATGCAAACAAAAACAGTCAAAGAAGTCTCTAATTATAGAGTCATGTGACTTGCATAACACTATCTTGAAATCAAATGTCTTGTTTGGATTTCTAGTTGAGCTTTTGTTTATATGTCTTGGTCATATATTGGACTGTAAGGATCATACATATAGCTACATATATACAGCTTTTTGGTTCTAGTGCCTACACCTTGTCTAATACAGAGCAAATAGAAAATAAATATTTTCTCTTGAATAGAGAAGGAGATGAGGTTTCTAGAACTGCACTTCTAAAAATCAAACCTTATCAATTCCCCATAGTCATGGTCACAATGACATTCATGAAGAGATAATTATAATAATGCACATTAATAAAGGCCAGTTCCATCACAACTTGAGAAAGTAAAACAGGTTTGGTTGGGATGGGGGGGCAGATCAAGGGGAAACAAATAGATAAATGGAGAGGAAGGTTAGGCAAATATGATCATAATATTCTGTGTACATAAAAGAACCAGGTGACGAGTAGATTTGTGTGACTGGGAGACATGGGAGAGACATAATGAAAAGAGTGACAGTGATCTAAGATGTATACTCATAAGATGACAAGTTGAACTGCAATCCCTTTGTGCAACTACTGAAATATAATAAATTAAAAATAAATAAAAATGTACCAAAGTAGAAACAGTGAAAACTACTCATTTTTAATAGAGACACTAAAAAGTTAACAGACTTGGTACAGAGTAAACAAAACTTAGAAAGTTGTTCTGTCCAATGATTGCTAAAGTTTTTGTCCCCAAAAGTATGTATGTTCCAAATGAAAAGGAAGAAAGAAAGAAGAAAGAAAGAAAGAAAGAAAGAAAGAAAGAAAGAAAGAAAGAAAGAAAGAAAGAAAGAAAGAAAGAAAGAAAGAAAGAAAGAAAGGTGAATCAAGACACATAACCCAAGTCCTGCATGTTGGACTCTTCTATCCTCTCTGTTGGAGATTTTAGGGTACTAAACACTAGATTTAAGATACTGGAGGTCAAAGTCTGTAGGTAATATTGAAGTATGGAGTAATGGAATGATTAATAAACACTACTGATATGGGTATTCTCATTTCCTTCTACTACTACTAATTGCTTGAACCTGGAGAAGTGAGCTTCCTTTTCTGAGCTTCATTTCATGAAGCATGACATGCAGGATGAATTAGACCACCTTCTGATTTTTTTCTTTTTCAGTGCTAGGAACCAGAAACATACCTAACTATGGAAGGGAGAAAACTTTTCATGATCCTTACAGAGGGTGTTTTATATCACCTAGTGATTTGTCAGTTTATTCAATGTGAATGACACATTTCCCAGTCCAAATTTGTCCCTCCTCTTTCTCTCAAAACTCTGCCAACATTCATCTTCTCCAGGATTCCTTGCTAAACGCATCTCACCTTTATTTGATCACTATAATTAGGCCCACAATGCTTCAATTAGATGTCATTCCTTCAGTAAAATTTAGACATGTACTTGTCAGGCTCTATCTTAATTTGTATGTAGGCATTTATGTGGGTAATCTTTTTAGGAATTATACTTAATATAGGAATATTATTCAGTCCATTCAGTGCTCATAAAATAGTGTGATTGAATCAATAACAGAAAAATTATGTTTATGCTAAAATGTGAAATAAGACCTTAAAAACATGGAGAGACTCGGTTGACTTTGCCCACATACTGTGTTTTTTATCCATTCTAGCAATCCCTCCAAAAAGCTACCAATTTATAGAACTTAAAATAAGAAAACAAAAATGTGAGAAGTATATCTACCACATAACACACTCATCATCACAAGATTGTGGGGAAAGGGTATTAGAGGACGTAGCCTATTCTACTTAAGGCAGAGTTCTTTATGTGTCTGACTGAAAAAAAAATTGTCCTCAGCATCAAGGCATATGCACATTTGAAAGGCTGTAAGCAAGGTAGCTAAAGGCAGAACAACACCATTATCAAGATAAGGAGAGATAATCTGGTCTGCCAACCAATTACACCTTCTAGAATTAAAGGCAGGAAGAAAGCAGCTATCCATGAGCCTGGTGAAATATAAAGAAAATGACATTTTTTGACACAAATTCCGGAAAAGAAATAACAAGTTATTTTCTTACAAATGATCAAAATGATATAAGTGTCTTGAGACACTAGTAAGAACTGACATGTCAAATCAATCTACCACTTTAGAGAAATTGACTTAGAGAAGGAAGAATATCAACTTTTTCTTTCTGTTACCAAAGCTACAAGTTGTGTTAAATGAATGCTTAGATCAAGATATGCTTTGGAAAGTTACCAATTAACCAAGAGAGGCAGGGATCAGTGGCCTCATTTAATAAGAAATAAAAATTGAGCATGTTAGGGCTCCCAAATGCTGATGAAATGTTTCATGTTCATTAGTCAGGAGTGGTCTGAAGAGACAAAGAGTCCTGGGATAGATACTGAGTTGTTTGCAAGAATGACTCACCATTAACCTTGGTGAAACAAAACTGTGGTTCCTGCCAGACCATCCATGACATTCATCTGATCGATATTAAATAGCACCGAGTAACAGGTCAATGTGTTCAATTGCTGGGGAACATCGAGCAGTTCACTTATACTGGCAGACATCTGGAGACCTGCACAAGGCCATCATTAAGGTTTTCTGGAGAGCTTTTATTATGTTACAGAGAGCACTTCCTTCAAAGATTTCAAACTCAAAATGATCTAAGACTTGTTCTAACTTGATGCTGGAATTCGTCAGTGACCTAAATAATGGACTAAACTCAAAACTCCTTGTAAAATAATCTCTTGACTTTGACCAAAAGAAACCCATGGAAGCTTTTCATCCAGCCTAGGATATTGGCAACTGGCTCTACAATTTTCAGAACAAAATAAAAATGCTACCATTGAATGATTCCTTCTAGTTTCTGCACCTAGTCACCACAACATAATATCTGATTTATAGTCTAGTTGGTATCAAAAGTTTAACTACCATAACAGAAATCTGAAAGACAGCTCAAGAAAGGGGTTTTCAAATGCTACTTAACTTAGAGCACATTTGAATTATATGAAATACCAGTTAAACTGATCCCAGAATCCCATATCAAAATACCTAACAACTTTTTTGTGTGTGGATGCCAGTCCTGCGGCTAGAACTCAGGCCTGTATACTGATACTGAGCTTTTTGCTCAAGGCTAGCACTCTACCACTTGAGCTACAGATACAATTCCAGCTTTTTTGGTGTACAATTTGGGATAAGAGTCTCATAAACTTTCTTGTTCTGGCTGGTTTTGAACCTCAATCCTCAGATCTGAGTATAGTGGGTAGCTAGGATTACAAACATGAACCATCCATGCATTGCAATAAATGGTATTTTCAACAAGGAATAAATTTGATTTTTATGAGCATTCAGATTGAAAACTCTCAGACTAAGGAATTTTAAATCCATTCATGCCAAGAATTCTTAAGAACATTAATATGAAGAAGGTATGAATCAATGTGCAGGAATGCATGAATCTAACATATGACCATGTACTTTTGCCTTTATTATTCATCAGTAATCAGCTTCAGGTTGAAAAGATTAAGCTGGACATCAAGGGTGAGGACAGTCAAAATAAAGAAAGCAATTGCTCGGTGCCATTATGTTCCATTTTGTGAAAGGTACCAAGTAAACACATCAGATTGGGAAAAAAGAGGAACAAACAAGTGAATTAAACCATCTGAATTTAACTGCAGATGTTACATTTATCCTCACTTTAAAATATTTTAGTTATATGTATTTGCTAGAACTAAAGTAACAAAGTTTCAAAGAAAATATCACCTCTCATCAAGAGGCATTTGTGGGCATAGAATATTATGTTTGGTTAAAAAAAAGTAATAATAGATGCCAAGTTAAAGATAATCGATTGAATGTTGACAGATGTACACTAAGAGTTTTTCTTAATGTACCTTTGAGAAGCTGCAGGAAAATTGTCTTATTCTTTAAAAGTATGACTGTCAATACTGTACAGTTAGTACAATAAGGGTATTATGAGAGGCTTGACTTTGAGAATCAAGAAAATAGATTAGTTCTAGTATTCTTTTCTATTTAGTTAGAGGGAAATAAATTTATCCCTCATTGATGTTATAACCACACTGACAGTTCACTAATATAGAGATTAAATTTATAGCAGCTCTTGTTATATGTCATCAACAACTTCAAAATCATAATTTATTTCCTTCAAAACATGGTTTTCAAGTGAATTCATACACCTCCTTTCTGTTTCTCAAATCCATTTTGGATAAAATGAAGCCCAAAGCTAAAAAAAAGGGGGGGGGGAGGGAAAGAAGGGAAAGGAGGAGGGAGGGAGGGAGGGAGGGAGGGAGAGGAACTTAAAAATCTAAAATAGTATAACTGTTTCTTTTTTCATTAAGATGCGAGAAATGCTTTAATTTTGAAACTATACAAATAGAAGTATCAGGTAATATTAATGGGTAAAAGTATATGTAATAAATATTCAACTATTCAAAAATACTAATTATCACTCTTTTTGGATTACAAAATGTATGCAAATTATTTAGGGAGATATGTATATCTCAAAGAAGAGGATGGAATAAATGACTATCATCAGTAGTTGTTTTAGACTGTGCCATCAGTGTTGAATATATTGTGAGTGAGAAGGGATCAAAGAACAAAGTGAAAGCAAATGACTTGAAATTGCATTTGCTAATTTAATTTCCATCAGTAAATTCTTTTAGTTGCATGAGTTAAAAATAGTTTAAAATATCAGGAATTTAAAAAAATTTTTATGTTATTGTATTGTAAGGGTGATGTCATAGTGGTTACAGCTACATAAGTAAGGTAATGAGTACATTTCTTATTTTTTAATTTTTATTGTCAAACTGATGAACAGAGAGGTTAGGCATTGGATACATTTATTGTACTGTTTGTTACCTCCTCCCTCATTCCTCCCCCTCCCCTTTTCCCTTTCCCCCCATGAGTTGTTCAGTTGATTTACACTAAACAGTTTTGCAAGCATTGCTTTTGTAGCTGTTTGTCATTTTATCCTGTGTCTCTCAATTTTGGTATTCCCTTTCAGTTTCCTAGTTCTAATACCAGTATACACAGTTTCCAATGTACTCAGATAAGATACAGAGATAGTGCAGGTACAACCACAGGAAGGGGATACAAGAGACTCATCAATAATAGAAGGTACGGTTTCACATCGCATGTTGAAAGTAATTACAACAGTGATATAACAGTCGTTTCCATAACATGAAGTTCATTTCATTTAGCATCATCTTATGTGTTCATAGGGTATAGCTATTGGGCTCTTGTGATCCTCTGCTGTGACTAGCCTAAACCTGTGCTAATTATTCCCTATGAGGGAGACCATAGAGTCCATGTTTCTTTGGGTCTGGCTCACTTCACTTAGTATAATTTTTTTGAGTACATATCTTGTCAAACATGTTATCCCCTTTCCTGTTTTCTCCTTCTTTCCCTCCCTCACCTTCTCATCCAAATTGTGAAGTTTATTTCCAACATAGTGTCTTGTAAGTATTGCGGTTACACTGGTTTGCCCTTTGTCCTTTGGCAAAACTTTGGACAGGTATGCACATTCATTTGGCTGTGACCTTCAACTCTTCTGATAGAAATTAGATTCTTAAATTCATACTTTAGTGGTATTGAGGTGAGGCCTTTGGGAGGTATTTAGTATTAAATGAAGCTATGAGGGTGGGGTCCCCCATGACAACTTTTGTGGCTTTCTAAATAGAGGAAGTGATACTCATGCTTGTATTAATTTTCTATCTTATTACCAGATGGCCTTCACCAGGGTTTGCTGCAGCTAAAGGGCTTTCACCAGAAACTTCTGATATCCTAGACTTCAGAGCCATGAACTAAATAAATCTCTATTCTTTATGAATTGCATGTCTTTTATTATAGCAACCCCCCAAAAAAACCTCTACAATAGTGCCTTTCTCTGCCCCTTTATTTTCATTTTCATTATTCACCAAAGTCTTTAATCAACCAATGTACAGAAAAAATAAAATATGCATTTCTCACTTAATTCTAAGAAACTGTCATTTGTAAACTTATTTCTACTTTTAAAATATCTTGATAAATCAGATAATTTCTTAATATGCTTACCAAATATAATGAATAAAGTAGTATAATATGAACTATACAATTTAATATCAAAATGTCTATAGTAGATGCAGAAGATACAGAAATACATTAATTTTAATTAACACTATTTTAATAAATATAATCTATGTTTAAATGACTATATGATTTATTTCTAAAAATATATTTTAGCTGACAAGTATATCAATTTGTATATTACACATTTTTGTATTACTGGTATAGCATGCATTTTTTTGTTCTTGTTTGTGGTATTATGGTTTAAACTCAGAGCCTTGTGCTTGTTCTACAGACTACTCTACCACCAAGCCATATCGCCAACCCTATTTTTGTATTGGTTATTTATTTATTTTTTTTGGCCAGTCCTGGGCCTTGGACTCTGGGCCTGAGCACTGTCCCTGGCTTCTTCCCGCTCAAGGCTAGCACTCTGCCACTTGAGCCACAGCGCCGCTTCTGGCCGTTTTCTGTATATGTGGTGCTGGGGAATTGAACCTAGGGCCTCGTGTATCTGAGGCAGGCACGCTTGCCAATAGGCTATATCCCCAGCCCTGTATTGGTTATTTTTGAGATAGCATACTGCTTCCTGCCCAGATGGGTGACTAAAATGCAATCTGCCTATTTTATTCCCATTGTAGCTAAGATGACAGTCATACACTACCAAGACCAAGTATTGGCTGAAAAGGTGTCCCACATCCATGCCTGGGTTGGACTCAAACTGAGATTCTCCTGATCTCAGCCATCCAAATAGCCAGGATTGCAGCTGTGAGCCACTAGCACCTGCAGAATATGTCTTAAACTGTGTGCAAGGTATGTAAACAATATAAATCACACACACACACACACACACTTATACCCCTTTTCCACTAAAATTAGAAATATCTGTAGAAATATTTTTGAAGGGGAAATTCAATAAAAAATAAATACTTTACTTTGGGGTTCTCAAAAATGACCTTCCCTGTTACTCAAAAGCCTGTAAAAAATACCCACTGTTTTCTGGAAACAGTAATTTATTTTAGATTAATAGTCTTTTTCAGCAAAGTGTAACAATTTGGTTTCTTAAATGTATCTAGTCACAGTGCAAAATAATGGCCGACACCCACTTTTTGTCACAAGAATGTGTCAATCCTGCACATGTTCTAGCTAAATAGTGCATAGTTGTTCTGCATCCCCGTTCTCTTGTGTTAAGCAAGAACATGGAACAACATTGGAAAAACAGGGGTCAGGAAGAAATCCTGGATTTGATCTGGTGTGTTAGGGACTCTACAGAGTAAGAACACTGTGTTTGTGCCTTTCTTTCAAATGGACAGTACAAATTCAATTGAGTTGTGTTTTCATCTTATCTGTTATTTCTGTCATCTTCCCTACATTCTTCTTCACAATTAGACAGGAAGCTCCTCGAAGGTCGGCATAGTTCTCAATACTCAATATGTCATTGCTGACCCAACTAAAGTCACTAAAATATTACTCCTAGACTTCTGGTTTACAAGATCAAATGATTTTAACAACCTAAAGGAGTTAGAGAGAAAAATTGGCTATTCACTGCATAGAAATATATTATTTTCTCAAATTGAAATTTTCTACAATGTAGACTTTTTGTATGGGGAAAAATAACATTTATCTGGTGGATTTGCAGCATCTACTCTTTCTTTACCTGTGGAAAATCATTTTAAAACATAGGATCACATTATATTCCCTTAAACATTTGTTCAGGTCCTCTTTGTATGAGTTCTCTTGGCATGACATAATTTTAGTTCACAGCATTTATCACAGCTGCAGTTCATCTATTGCTGGATTATTTGATGAACATCTCTTACCCTCATATGACAGTAAACTCCCTGAAACCAGCAATCACTTCTGTCTTGCCACCTCTTAACTCAGCAGTTAACTAACATCACACACACACTCACACACCCCCCAAAAAAATTCAATGAAACTTTTCCCCAAATCAAACCAGGCTAATGGTATGTATGTATGTATGTATGTATGTACGTATGTATGTATGTGTGTGTATATATATATATATATATATCCAGTCAATATTTCACATACATTTTCAACAGAATGTATACAGAGACTCACTGGTTGATTATTGAAATAATTCTTGATACAGGATAATGGTAATTACCTGTTCTTTCATTTCCTTATTATATATTCTATCTAATAAGCAGTAGTACTTCCTCCAGTGATTTTAAACTATTAACTACTTCCAAAACATCATTTTTTTCCTTAGCAAATACATATGAAAAGTTAGTGTGTAGAAATTGTGGGTACATCTATCACCACTTGAAAAGGAAAACAATGAATTAATGGAATCCATTTTGTATTGTATTTTTGAAAGACCTGGTAACATGACCTGTAGTTTAAGTTGAGATTATTTCTTGAATGCTAGCTTGAGGAGTTTGGCCACAGCCCTTCAATGTCCCGAAGACAAAGTGGAATAGTGAGGGCTGGACAAAATTCTGGTTGGGCAGAGTCTTATGTCATAAAGGAATATTTATTGGTTTTATTGGTTAATATTGATAGACATAAGCCGTGACAGAAATTGTTTTTTTTGGCTCATTATCTGACATTTTCCTCATTAAAAAATCTAGAAGCAAGTTTTTCTAATTTAAAATGACAGCAAGTGGAGTGCAATGATTCATGACTATAATTTCAGCTACTTGGAAGGTAGAAATCAGAATGATTTTGATTTGAGGCCAGCCAGCTGGAACAAAATATTTGTGAGAACCCCTCTCATCCAAACTGGGCATAATGGCACATGCATGTCATACCAGCTACAAGGGAAATGTAAAGAGAAAGATCGTAGTCCAGGCTAGTCTGGGCATAAACTGTTCCTAAAATAGCTGAAGCAAAAAGAGCTAGTATTAGGTCTCAAGTGGTAGAGTACCTACCTAGAAAGCATGAGGCTCTGATTTTAACACTAAGTATGAGAGAGAGAGAGGAGAGAAGGTAGAGAGTAAGAGAGGGAGAGGGGAGAGAGAGAGAGAATTAAATAGGTAGGTGAAAAAGAAAAACAAAAAATAAAGGTAGTAGCTAACAGGAAAGAGATGCTTCAGGGATCCATACTTTAGAGTAGAAAAGACTTGAATTTGAATCATAGAGATGAATGCTAGTAATATCTTTGGACAGCCTCTCAGAAATTTAGGTTCTTTTTTTTTAATATTCAAACACAAATAATAGTAATGATTTGACATAAGGATGTTTGTTTTGACATGGTATAACAGCATTATTCAGTGGATGTATAGAATAAATACTCAATAAATCATTGATACTCTGTGACTACTGAATAAATTACAGTCCTTAATAGATGAGAAATAGGAAGCTGTAGGCTCTGGCATAATGCCCAATCACAGTATACACAGAAGCTTTTACTAGTTTATGTCAAAGTAAGTAACTTCTCTCCCACCACTAACCAATCTTCTCAGCAGGAATGTATTATCTGGTTCTGGACCACCTTTCAAAGACATTCATACACTGAGCAGTTTGGAAAATAAAGACAACATTCTCTGAAGCAAAGCGTTTTTCCTGCAGCTTTTAAAGATGGAATTGTATCTCTTATAAACACAAGCTGCCATTACTACCCCTTTAATAAAAAATCCAGGTTCCAAAAGTTTAAGGTTCCCCTTCTATGGTAAAAACCCAATGTGTGTGTGTGTGTGTGTGTGTGTGTGTGTGTGTGTGTGTGTGTGTGTGTGTGTGTGTGTTGAATTCCCATTGTTCCATGGACACTGGTGCTCAGGGAAACAGGACATATTTCTATACTGTGCCTACCAATACTAATATGAATCGTGACCTGTCCTCTTTCTTTGGAGTTGAATCCTCTGATAGTGTCTTTGTTTCAGTGACAAGCTTTCTTATTACCTGGCAAGTACAGTAAAATAGAGTCCTTCACCATTCTTGACAGTAATGCATTTCTTAGGGTGGCTCACCCTACATGTGGCTCACTTTCCATGTTGGTTGTATGAGATTCATCTGTTCTCGTGGCACAGGGAAAAGAGCAGTAGAAAAGTCACCCAGCACATGGCATACATAACTTTCCCTTACATCTCACTGGCCAAGCTACATCACACTGAGAAGCCTGAAACAAATGCATGGGGATGTACATTCTCTCTCAGGGAGTGAAATGTGATCATCCTAAAGGGACAAGGGAAGGGACACATAACCCACTTAGAAGAGGAATGAATATATAAGAATATATTCAAATAAACACAGTACATACTTAGCACATGATGGTTTTAAGACTAGCTTTGGTAAGGCTTGACAATGTAACTAGTAATATTAAAATCAATTAATTAGAATAAAACACTTAAAAGACCCTGTCTATGTTTCAAAATGATTTTCATTTGTTAGTGTTTCACTTGTGCTATAATAAAATATACTAAATTTCAATGATATTTTTTAATTTCACAGAAATGGAGTCAATAAGATGATTCCTAAATTGGAATAAACATTGCAGAGTTGTTATACATGCATTTAAATATGGACAGGGAATACAAACGAGAAAGCTATACTAATAAATGTTATTACACTATTAACAGAGTAAGTCTATACCTAAGTTCCTAGACTACTTTTTCATTGTTATCATAAAGGTGATATACAGAGGGGTTACAGTTACATAAGTCAGTTAATGAGTACTGATGTCACCCATTCCCTCGCTTTCTCCCAGTTCTTCCCTCCCATCCCCACATACAAATTTTATAGTTCATTTCAATATAGTGTCTAATGAGTCCCACTACTGCATTTGTTCACCCTTTCCATCCATTTCTATGCCCCACTTACCTTCCCAAAGACAGATACATAAGCAAACAAGACAGAGAAAAGAAAACAACCACAAAGCAAAAGCCTCTTGTTTCCATTTCCTGAAGTTCATTTTGATAAATATATGCATTGTGCCTTTGTGATGTACGCTATGTGTGGTGTCACTTTTTTTTTTTTTTTTTTTTTTGGCCAGTCCTGGGGCTTGGACTCAGGGCCTGAGCACTGGCTTCTTTTTGCTCAAGGCTAGCACTCTGCCACTTGAGCCACAGCGCCACTTCTGGCCGTTTTCTGTATATGTGGTGCTGGGGAATTGAACCCAGGGCCTCATGTTTGGAGGCAAGCACTCTTGCCACTAGGCCATATCCCCAGGCCTGGTGTCACTTTTCTACTGCTCTTTTCCCTGTGCCATGAGAAGAGATGACTCTCAATAGGGGTTGAGGTTTTATAACTTGGATCCCTGAAAGGAGAAAAAGTGTAGCGCTAATCTATGCGTACCCACATAGAAAGTGAGCAACATGTGAGAGTATTCTCCTTTGGCCTAGAATTCTTTTTAAAAAGGTAAGTAGCATCTCTCATATTTCTTTATGATTTTTTCTATTATTTTTATCAAATTGATCACCAAACATAAGGTGCATAAATGGTTATGTATGACTTTGCTTTTGCATTGTTGAGGGCATAGCCATCCTTTGTGATCTTCTCATCAAATCATCTCTTCATGAAATAAACATGTTTTATTTGATGCTAATGAGCCCATTAAAATTGGCCATGTATTCTTTAAGCTTTATTTCAAATCAGAAATGATAATTTTGAGTTTCTAAGAACTATGGCAAATGACTCCATTCAATAAGTCTGTTTCTCCTGTATTTTCTCCAATGTGACATAAGCTGTGAGCTGTTGACCATATCCATCCTTACAAAGTGCCTATGTGTTGCTAAAAGGCAATTTATCCAAAGATTTATGGATTATGCTATTTATCTAATCTTATTTAGGATATTCACCCACTTTTAACTTAAATGCTCTACTTCTCAAATTTGAAAGTTACACATTTTAAAATGAATATATTTATATTACTTATTTAATATTATGTAATTAATTAATAAATAAAGCTGCGGGTCACCAGTCTGAAATCCTACCTATTCAGAAGGCTGATTGCTGAGGAGAGCAGTTTGAAGCTTGCCAGGGCAGAAAAGTCCCTGTGAGACTCTGATCTCCAATAAACTACTCAAAAACCAGAAGTGGTGCTGTGACTCCAGTAGTAGAATGCTAGCCTTGAGCACATAAAGGCTCTGGGACAGCACCCAGGCCCAGAGTTAAAGCCACACGACCCACAAAAAAAGGAAAGAAAGAAAAGACAGAAAGAAAGAAAAAGGGAGAGAGAGAGAGAGAGAGGGAAGGAGGGAGGGAGAACAAGAGGAAAAGGAAAGAAAGAGAGAAAGAAAGCTATTTGTAAATACTAGAATATTAAATATGCTTAATGATCAACTTAAATATTAAGTATGCTTAATGGTCATTTGTATTTTTACTTCACTAAATATTAATGGGACAAAATACTAAAATTGAATCTCTTAAAATACACATAAGGAAAACTTTTCTGACACTTTTTGGAAAGAAAGCTAAATATTCTCCCCATTCTTCATTCTACATATTGCTTGTGCTTTCACAAGCTGTGTGCTTCATTCTTATCCACTAACCTTAGTCAACATAAACTCTGAATCCTATTTCTTCATTTGTTTGGTGTTCTAGCTTTGCCTGATATTTTTTTACCTTACAAATGCTATTTTCTTGAACTTTCAACTGGAGGAATGTTAGTAACAGATGGTGTAGCTTCTTGAGATACAAAATGAGACTTTGCATATCAATGCAAATCTGACAAGTGACTTAATCACAAAAGAAGCTTGTCTTTGATGAAAAAAAAAAAAAAAACAATCAGGCAGCACTGATGAACCTACAGGAAAAAGTCATCTTCCACATAGACTTTATTTTTCATTAATTAGTCAGGTATAAGGCAATTTTCCATTTAAATAGCTAATGCAATTTTAGCTTTCTTTTAAATGAGGAAATAAAGTTAAAATCTTGCAGATATTCTCCAAATGAATTTCTTTCCTTCAAGGAGAGCAGAGACATCAGTGTGTGTAAGTTTGTGGTGAAATGGATATAAGACAGAATTTACTCAAAAATTATCTAGATATGGCAGAGTGCATCCAAGCAGTGGGAAGGCCAAAAGGATGAGACTACAAAGAAAATAAAAGTATTTCAGTAATAACAGTAAGTTTTCTCTAAAAAAAAGATTTCTATGGCTCCTAGTGTGTATTTTAAGGAAATAATTGATGTGATTTTAAAGTTGTCTTTATCAACAGCAAAGCCTAATCACAAATATTTGCCTTTAAGCATCTGTTTAAGTTCAAATTTTAGAATCTCTGCTATTATTATGCTAGGAGACAGTTCTCATTGGAGGAAAGAGAAGATGAAAAACAAACATTAATTTTGGCAAGAAGTCAGAATGACAGGAAGGTAAATAAATGGTTATAGGAACAAAGTAAGACTACTGTAACACTTGGGTTACTAATTAAGGGAGATGGAAGCAAAATTTAAAATAGCACAAAGAGAGTGTAGTTTAAGAGAACTCAAATTTGAAGGCAAGAGCAGGGAGAAAGAAAATCTGTGTACCTTAGAGATCAGGAGGAAAAGGATCTATCTTCACTTGAAACATTCTAGATATTTATTTAGTGCCATTTGAATTCTCTGGTTCTCTTCCTTCTAACTCCCTGCATTCTTTTCCATCAGGGTATGAACCTCCACTCTGGAAAGCCTCCTTAATTCACTCTCTCATTCCTTAGAGTCTTAGCCCTTTTACTTCAATTAGAAACTTACTGATTAAAAAAAAACCTATTCCATCTTGAGAAAATAGTGAGGTTCACTGTATTATTCTCTTAAGAATATTTACATTTCAACAAGGGTTTCCAAATAACACAATGGTTTAGACACATAGGGATACATCCACCAGCCATGGCAATATTTCACAAAACGTTCAAAAAAAAAAAAAGAAGGAAAAAAACAATAAAAGAACCTCAAACTATAATTACCAATTTCAAACACAGTGGCAGATTTTCATATTCAATATGTAATTATACTTGTGTGTATACTTATGACTACAAGAAATTTTACTGTATAAGATCTCTTTCTTCATACCATCTGTACCCACTAATCTACTGATATGACAGCTACTGTGGTAGGAATCTTCTGAAACTGTTCTACAGTTTGTAAGGTGCCCCTCCCCCACACATGTGAACTTCTTAAAGGCTACCTCAGATTGGCAGTATTAGGAGGTCATGGGACATTTAAGAGGAAATGCTTCATGTGAGGTCCTTATGTCAGTGTGGGTGTGGTTTGATGTGCCATACACTCCCACAATGATGCGGTACCTTTGCTGAGTTCCAAAGCAATGGGGCTACTAATCATAGACCGGAACTATGAGCCAAAATAACCAAAATAACCCTTCTCCCTTTATAAGTCAGTTGCCTTACGAATTTATCATAATGATGGAAAGGTGACCAATGTTAACTTACACACACACACACACACACACACACACACACACACACAGTATTCCCTGAGTACACTTAAACAGCAGAGATTTATGTTTTCATAGTTCTGTCTACTGAAGTCCAGAGTGCCAGCATGATTGCTTATGGTGAGGGCTCTCTTCTAGCTTGAAGACAGCTATTTACTCATGCCCTCATGTGGAAATGAGAGCTCTAATGTCCTTCCTTCCCAGCAACCTAATTTTCAAATATCAGCACTTCGAGAAGTAAAGCTGCAACTGCAGAGGGCACAGCACTGCCCATAACAGTGAGCAATTGCTATGTCATTATTTAAAATTTTTCCACAATAAACTGTTTGAGCAAAATATTTCAAAAGTTAAAAAAAATGTTTCAGCATTGAAATATCTTTATGCAGGTAAGAAATCATGTAATGATTACCTAAAACATTTCTCATCCATTTTTTTTCTAATACTATGTTTACACACACTTGCCCTTTAAGAATCTCTTTTTTCCCCAGCTCTATATTCACTTTGGATCCAATTGAATGGCCTTGCCATTAAGTCACAAGTGTATAGGAAACCACCAATCCAACCCCTAGCCCCGGGATGTTGGGTGAAAATTCTCTATTGCAGTAGATGGGTCTCAAGCTCTTACATTTCAAAAATAAGCAGGATTACCCTCAAGTGCCATCCGCTGAAGCTGGTGGGTTTCTGAATGCCTGAGCTCATAATCCTCACATGGCTGTTTCTGCTGCTGACATTTCAGGGCCTCTCCTATGCCCTGCGCAGGCACTGGCACTATCGCCCAGGGGCTCCCCATGGGTCTTTTGGGCTCCAGATGAAAATAATCAACATATGAAGCAGTAAAACCCAGTGATAAACTAAAGGCAGCATGACCTTCAAAGAGACATAAACTGAAACTTCTAAAAGTTTCTAACTGTCCTTGTTTTTACTTTGAATATGAAGGTCTTGTGAAATTAAAAAAAAAAGTGTGACCAACCTTAAAATTCAGTGCTACATTCAGAGACAAACATGAGGTACTGAATGAACAAGATTAAATAAAGAGGAGAAAAAAAGAACACCTGGTTTGTGTTATTATGGCTAACAATATCCTCATTTTTCTTATTCCCTCAGGCAATTTTTCTGCTTGAAACAAGAGAAGTATGCAGTTTATAAGTTCAGTAATTACAGCACTAGTTGTTATGTTGGATTACGGTAAGGAAATCTATAAGCCAGTTTAGCAACTAGAATAAAATCAATCATCACAGTATAACAATAGCACCATAGGCTGCTCAGTTAATCATGACCTCCCCAACTTCAGACAAGAGGCTGAGTATAATATGTTGCTGTTCTAGTCTAATCTAGATCCTCCTTACATCTTTGTTCTAGTCTAACCTAGATCTTCCTTATACAGAGCCCTGGGCTAGGCAAAGGGAGAGCCACAAAGATAGTTTCCATCTTCAGGAAAATCTCTCACAGAGAAAACAGGAATTGGCATCAGGCAGACATTCATCTGTTTACATGAGCAGTGAGCCAGCCACTATCATTAAATGAATAATTGTAATGTACAAAACACTCTACTACACATTGCGTTTGGCACTTATTACACTTAGACTTTTTCTTGAATCAACTAGCCTGTCTCCATTATTCTTTCTGCAATCTAATCAATTTCTTGTTCTGGAAAAGAACCAAGTTTTAACAGCTCCTAGTTTGAATAGAAAGACAAACCTCTGAAAAAGAATAGAATTTCTGGAATTAAAAAAGAACAAAAAATCTTCTCAATATTCTCATGGAAAAGCAAACTCTAGGGTTTTCAAAAGAAATAATATTCTCTCTAGGGCATATTGTTGTTTTTCTTTTATGATGGTAGCCGGTTTTACAACATAGTTTGTTCAGTTTTACTTGGTCATATGTGAACATACACTGTTAAAAAGGACCAGTGGTAGAATTTATGCTCCTAGCTTTCAGGAAAATCATGTGAGTATAAACAATTTTATGTGGGATTATTAAACTTTTTAAATAAGAGGAATCATATACTTCATATAATCTTTGCTATCTTCTATTCAATTTCATAATCAAAAATCTGACTTTATAAATTCAGGTCATTAGTAATAATCTGAAATAATTCTCTTAAACTGAACAAAAAATAAAAGCAGGAAGTTCATAAGAATAATTACGAAATTCATAAAAATGAGAATGTTCAATCTTTTTTTTTTTTTTTGGCCAGTCCTGGGGCTTGGACTCAGGGCCTGAGTGCTGTCCCTGGCTTCTTTTTGCTCAAGGCTAGCACTCTGCCACTTGAGCCACAGCGCCCCTTCTGGCCATTTTCTGTATATGTGGTGCTGGGGAATCGAACCCAGGGCCTCATGTATATGAGGCAGGCACTCTTGCCACTAGGCCATACCCCCAGCCCGAGAATGTTCAATCTTTAGGATGAAATGTCCTTGGAGTTCTAGCCACTAGACACACGTACACATACACATACATAAACATGCCAGTCACAGCATTACTATACACTATTTAAGTGGTATATGAGGACAAATACGACAAGGGACACTTGTAAGCCTTTCCTTCTCAAGCCATGACCTAATATTACATTAGAAATGTATTATTTTTATTTGGGGAAAATTCTGAAGTACAGCTTCCCTAACCCCATAGAAGTTCTAAATCAGACTGTCATGAAGCTGGGAAATCTTTTAACAAGCATTCTGTGGCACAGTAAAGTTTGAAAAATACTGCTATAACATTTTAGTCATGGATAACAAGGATTCTGTTTGGAGAGCCACAGAATGGGATATGTAGTTTTGGTTCCCTCCTTCTTTCTGTATACTAGGATTTTCTCCTCTCATGTCAGTATTTTATTTCTGACTTATGTGGGGCTATGGCTTCTTTCTGTCCAGTGGCTATCTTGATAGCTCCAATATCTTACAGTCATACTATTAGCCATTTATAGGTAAGATGTATTTATTTCCTAAGAAATTATTCTCTAAGAATCTCTACCATTTCCATTTATTTCTATTCTATTCTTCTAGGACTAGCTTGACTACTCCAAATCACTGGGCTCCATCCAAAACTACCTTCCCTTGCTCTTGGCAAATCACTCTTTTTCCCCTCACAGATAGCCTTCTTGCACACATTCTACTGAATTCTTATTTCTAAACCAAGAGGGAGTACTAACGTAGAACATGCCCATTTGTAGAACAACAATTTACTTATCCGTACAATAAGAATCTATTAGGTGTCAATTATGAGAACAGACCTTGCTCTAGAGCTGTAAGCCAAAGGAAATGATCTCTGATCTCACTAAGATTAATTTCTTTAAGAGGAGATAAAAAAGGAAAACTAAGAAAGAAAATTTTAAAATGAATTAAGATAGCAATAACATATATGACAAACATAAAATCACATGGATAGTGATGGCTAAAGCACACATGCCTGTATGTATGTGTGTAAGGGAAAAAAAATACTTACAAAAAGAAGTAGAGAAAACACAAGCCAGTAATACAGACACCTGAAGGACAACTGAAGGAAGAGGACATAGATAAAGGAAAGAACTTTGACCTTTTTATGCAACTGAAAGATGACCAGGGAGGTGCAAGCATAGAGTGGAGAAAGGGTTTCCGCATTGAGAGGTCTCTCAAGGTCAAGGGAATCATAAAAATCAACATTTTAGGGCTGGGGATATAGCCTAGTGGCAAGAGTGCCTGCCTCGGATACACGAGGCCCTAGGTTGGATTCCCCAGCACCACATATACAGAAAATGGCCAGATGCGGCGCTGTGGCTCAAGTGGCAGAGTGCTAGCCTTGAGCGGGAAGAAGCCAGGGACAGTGCTCAGGCCCTGAGTCCAAGGCCCAGGACTGGCCAAAAAAAAAAAAAAAATCGACATTTTAAACTGTAAGAGTGACATGAAGCCACTGGAATATTTCCTGCAGGAAAGAAGATACTCAGAGGTACAGTAAGATGACCCAGGCTGCCACTGAAATCCTGACATCTACTAGATGAAGAGTGAAAGCGTGCAGGCTACTTAGGCAACTATTGTGGCAAATTGGTACAAGGCTGCAATGAATATGGGAGATAGCTCTAGAAAGGAAAAGCAGAAGAGTCTGAAGTGGTACAGCCTTGATAGTTAGTTGACCTTGGAAGTAAGAAGAAGTGAGACACCAGAACACCTCTTAAAATCTAGATGTTTATATAACTCAGTGGATAGTAGTGCCATCTATTGAAATGGAAAAATCTGAGGAAAGACCGGGTAAGGAAGAAGAGGAAGCATTTTTACTTTAGGCCCATTAAGTTTGAGAAGCGTATTAACTATCTACATATAAGCTTTGAAGATGGAATATAAATCTGAACAACAATGCATAAACATAGCACTTAAGGACATGCAGGTAATTTTCTTAGAGAGACCTTTATATATAGACAAATGTCCAGAAAGAGCTTAATGTTATGCCAAAACTAAGCATTCCAGTGGATAATGATGAAAATGTAAAAATCAAAAAAAAGAAATACCAGAGGAAAAAACATTGGTTATATGAGCTATAGAAAGCTAAGAAACCTAATGAAATAGAGGAAGCAATCCAGAAATTTATATGGAACAATAAAAGACCAAGAATAGCAAAAACAACCTCAGCAGAAAGAACAGTGCTGGGGGAATTACAATACCCAACTTCAAGCTGTATTATAAAGCTATAGTAATAAAAACAGCTTGGTATTGACACAGGAAAAGGCCTGAAGACCAATGGAACAGAATTGAAAACCCAGAAATGAACCCACAGAATTACGCCTACTTAATCTTTGATAAAGGAGGTAAAACAATAGTTTGGAAGAAAGACAGCCTCTTTAACAAATGGTGCTGGCAAAACTGGTTCAACACATGCAACAAACTAAAACTAGATCCTTATATATCACCCTGCACCAAAATCAATTCCAAATGGATCAAAGACCTCAAAATTAAAACAGATACCCTGAAAATACTAAAGGAAGAAGTAGGAGAAACACTTGGGCTCCTTTGCGCAGGATGGAACTTCCTTAACAAAGACCCAGAAAGGCTACAAATCAAAGAAAAGTTGGACAAATGGGACTGCATCAAACTGCAGAGCTTCTGCACGGCAAAGGACATAGCTCACAAGATAAAAAGAAAGCCCACAGATTGGGAGAAGATCTTTACCGGCCATTCAATGGACAAAGGCCTCATATCTAAAATACATGCAGAACTAAAAAAATTACCTTCCTCCAAGACAAAACCGCAAAGAACCAATAGCCCCCTCATCAAGTGGGCTAAAGACTTTAAAAGAGACTTCTCTGATGAGGAAATGAGAATGGCCAAGAGACATATGAAAAAGTGCTCTACATCACTGGCCATAAAAGAAATGCAAATCTAAACAACATTGAGATTCCATCTCATCGCAGTAAGAATATCCTATATCAACAAAACTAACAATGACAAATGTTGGAGGGGATGTGGCCAAAAGGGAACCCTACTTCATTGTTGGTGGGAATGTAAACTGGTTCAGCCACTCTGGAAATTGGTATGGAGATTCCTCAGAAGGCTAAGCATAGAACTCCCCTATGACCTAGCAGCCCCACTTTTGGGCATCTACCCAAAAGACCACAAACACGAACACACTAAAGCCACCAGTACAACAATGTTCACTGCAGCACAATTTGTCATAGCTAGAATTTGGAACCAATCCAGATGCCCCTCAGAAGGCGAATGGGTCAGGAAAATGTGGTACATACACACAATCAAATTTTATGCCTCTATCAGAAAGAATGACATGCCCCATTCATAAGGAAATGGAAGGACTTGGAAAAAATTATACTAAGTGAAGTGAGCCAGACCCAAAGAAACATGGACTCTATGGTCTCCCTTATATGGAATAATTAGCACAGGTTTAGGCTAGTCACAGCAGAGGATCACAAGAACCCAATAGCTATACCCTTATGAACACATAAGATGATGCTAAGTGAAATGAACTCCATGTTATGGAAACGACTGTTATATCACAATTGTAACTACTTTCAACATGCCATGTGTAACTGTAGCTTCTATTATTGATGATCCTCTTGTATCTCCTTCCTGCGGTCATACCTTCAGTATCTTTGTATCTTATTTGAGTACATTGGATACTGTGTATACTGGTATTAGAACTAGGAAAGTGAAAGGGAGTACCAAAATCGAGAGACACAGGGTAAAAAAGACAAACGATTACAAAAGCAATATTTGCAAAACTGTTTAGTGTAAATCTACTGAACAACTCATGGGGGGAAAGGGAAAAGGGGAAGGGGGGGGGTATGAGGGAGGAGGTAACAAACAGTACAAGAAATGTATCCAATGCCTAAAGTATGAAACTGTAACCGCTCTGTATATCAGTTTGACAATAAAAAAAAAAAAAGAAAGCTAAGCAGCCAGGTATAACTGTGTATACCTGTAGTCCCAGCACTTGGAAGGCTGTCAGGAGGGTTACAAGTTTTAGCAGACTGGGCTACACAGCAAGAAAACTGTCTTAGAAAGAAAACAAAGAGAAAGGAAGAGGGAGACAGACAGACAGAGACCGAGACACTCAAAGAGACAGAGAGAGAAGAAAATTATTTAAATGTTTTAAAGAGGAAGTGGTGAAGCATGCTCACACTGCTATGCTGGAAGGAAGATTAAGGTCAGTATTAGGAAGTGATCACTGTTTTAGGTAACATGAACATAACCTGGGCAAACCCTGAATCAAATGTATGAGTAATGACTTCTGAGAAAGCTGAAAAGGAAAAAGAAAATCTTACTGAAGCTTCAAAACTTTCTAGTTGTTCCTCTAAGGGAAACCAAAGTGACAGATGCTGAGTACTGGGGGCAGAGTTCAAATGGTAGAGAGCCTTTGTAACAGGTAGAAAGCTCTGATGTCTCTTTGCTATAACATCAGAAAGAGGGGGAAGGGAGAAAGATATAACAAGTATTACATATAGTATAACTTGTTACTTATAGAAAATATTATCGGATATGTATATTCACTTAATTTAAACATATATCTTGGAATTTATTTGCATATGATAGACATTTCCTTTCTCCTGATTTAAGAGACACCAATGAATTTTTGTAAGGACTTACACTTAATTATTCAACAAAAAAAAGCTACATCAAGCCTGCAAGTACACTGCTCACTGCTTCTAGATGCTTCTCCCGGAAGAACTTCTCAGTTCCTCTCTCTCATAGCAAAACTGCCAAAACTGGATGATTAATACCAATCTCCCATTTGCTAAACAGTGCAAATCACCCTTTGTCATTTAAATTGCATTGAATTTGAATTTGCATAGGTTGCAAGTAGGGAACAGAATCTTGAAGCCACACTTAGTCTTAAAACAGAATACATTAATCTTTTCTGGCACTGCTCCTCCCATGAAACCACAGAACTCAATGCTATTCTTTAGGTGAGTCACGCTGTAAAATTTCCAGTTGACTTATCCACAGAGAAATGGCACCACATGAAACAGTGCCCACGTAAATGCTGGAGAGAAAGGAGCCATCATGTTTTCAACATTGTATTTGGCTTTAACTTCAGATATATTATACCAACACCAGAGCTAACTTCCAGAGCAGAGGAAGCTCTTTCACACTCAATAAATTTTTTTTCCTTTTGACAGTGATAGGAATGCTCTTTATAGGAAAAGAAAATACTGTTTTTTTCAGTATTATTTTATTGTGTTATGTTATACAGATGGACATTTTACTGTTACATTTCTACACAATTACAATCAATATGGTGACTACAAAGTTTCTTACTTGTCCACAAATTAAAGTCCAACACACTGAGGTCTTAGTTTATTCCTGGAAATTACACCACTATACGTCTCAGAGTGTTTTACTTGTTTCTGTTACTCCATTTAGACTTTTTACCTTTTATTATATTGTAATGTTCTGTATCCTTTTCTTTGCCGAAAACCCTTGGAATAGCTGCAAACAAACATCAGGAAAGATAATTTCCATGGAATTGCCACACTTTTTATGTTGCTCTGTTTTTGGTCACAATTGGTCACGAGAAAGATTCTAGTTCACATTATGACAACTATGGTATCCTACACTTTGACAAGCATTATTTGTTCCAGAAGGGGCAAATGACTGAAAACTGGGCCATTCACAGTTCATGCTCAGTCAGAGATGGCTACACTAGTCACAGTTAATTGCTCCAGGACTGCTACCTGACTTAATCTGAGTAGCTGGATTGGTTAGATCATTCCTTACTGAGATATGCAACTCTGGGAAATTTTCCATGCCTATTGCTATGGGATTGGACTTTCCCACAACTTTCTGAAGGTCCTGGGATAGAAGAGCCAGAAATCTGGTGAGAATGAGAATGGGTGTCATTCTTTTAGCTGTCATCATTCAAATCACCCTCAAGGCCATACTTAGAGGAACTACCACAACAAAAATATTTCTTTGTTAGCTGATTTTCATGATTACTTTTTTAAAATTTTTTGGTATGGAACCTAGTGTTAGCTAAGCAGTTGCTGTACTTCTTAACTCACAGTCCTAGTTCTTTTTGTTTTGTCTTTTAGATAATGTCCTAGATGCTAATTTTGCCCAAGGTTGACCTCAAACCAAGATGCCCTAGTCTTCACCTTCTGACTAGCTGGTACTACAGAAGTGTCTGCCACCATACTAGGTTTTACTACTTCTTAATTTTTAATTTACAAGCTTAAAGAAAGTAACATTTGTAAGAGATGATATTCATCTCTCTGTCTCTGTCTCTCTGTGTGCATTTGGGGGATGTATTTTTCTGTGAAATATTATTATATGTTTTCCCTTTGGGGAGAAGATGAAGAAACATTTTGAGAGCCAGAGAGATTTTCTCTCCTAAGAAGGAACTGATATTGTGGGGGCTGGGGACACAGTGTGTATGTAATTTAACAATGCAGTAATTTGTCTCTGTTCCTTTTGTATGCCACTAAGTGCAAAATCATACAGGGTATATATATGGAATCTATAAAACATATTGCACATCTATAAATAATTCTCTGCATGGTTTGTGATGCTTTTAATTGGCTTATTTAAAAATATATTTTATTGTTATTATAGAGGTTATATACAGAGGGGTTACAGTTACATAAGTCAGGTAAAGAGTACATTTCTCTTTGAACTATGTCACCCTTTACTTCATCCTCTCTCAGGTTTTTCCTCCTGTCCTAACTCTCAAGATACATAGTTAAGGGTCTGGGAATAGGGCCTAGTGGTAAAATGCTCGTCTCGTATACATGAAGCCCTGAGTTCGATTCCTCAGCATCACATATATAGAAAAAGCCAGAAGTGGTGCTATGGCTCAAGGGGCAGACTGCTAGCCTTCAGCAAAAAGAAGCCAGGGACAGTGCTCAGGTGCTGAGTTCAAGCCCCAGGACTGGCTAAAAACCAAAACCAAACAACAACAAAAAATTAAATAGTTAATTTCCCACATAATGCCCAGTGAGTACCACTGTTGTATTTGTTCACTTCTTTGTCCCACCTTTTCTGTGCACCTCTTACATTCCTAAAGACAAATAAACTAACAAGACAAAAGGAAAAGACAAGAAAAACAGCCACAATAATTAAAAAGATCTCGTTTCCTTTTCCTGGACTCTTTTATATGATCCTATACACATAACTATTGTGATTTGCTCCTATGAATATCTTCCTTTTGTTTCACTATGTGAATGTTTAGAGACCTGTATAATTTATCATGCCCCAGTGGTTTTTTTTCTTTTAATCATCCAGTGCATTTACTCATAGATTTTAGGCACATTCTAGTTACCACAAATAAGGGAAATCATGCAAGCTATGTTTCTTTGGATCTGACTTACTTCACTTAATATAATTGTTTTCCCAATTCTTCCCATTCCCTTATAAGTGGTATAAGACTAGAGCTAACAAAAAATCATATTTAAGCAGATACACTAATTAAAAAAGCATCATGGTAACTGTTCCCAGGATCTTTGGAGCCTTTCAGGAATTAAAACAGAGAACATAGAAAATAAATACAAAGGGTACAGTCAGCCTGAATTGCAAAAGTGATGATATATCAGTTTAGGGTAATGTTCTCATAAACAGGTACATCTCATTGAAAGCCTTTTATGAAGGAGCATCTTATTCAAAGTCTCATATATAATCAAATGCTAAATTTATTTCATGAAACAAAAAAGGAAGATATTGTAGGTAATAAACTTCTAAAGAAGGAAGAAGAACAATATAGTTAGGAGTAATAATGGGAGGGAAACATATAATAAAATTCACATTAATATAATGTTATACAAAATACATAAAGGCTGCAGGAAGGCTTTCCTACAATCATATAATAGCTAAAATACTAGTATTTTTTCATCTAAAGAAAGCGATATTTCTGCTAAAGCAAAATTGAAATATAGGTAATCAAAACATAGATAAGTATTATATGACTATAATAAAATTAAATCAGAATTTACTCTTGAAAACTTAAAGTTCTTTATAAAGCATACTTTTGTGACTCAACAGTATGTTATTTAAAAGTTTAGAAAACAAGAACAATGCTCATCTCAGCAAAGAGAGGCTGTTTAAGTGTCATGGGCAGTGGTGCCTGACCTCTCCCTTACCTTGGCCATTTTATACTATTAGTTTTCACTCAGAGCTGAGGAATGAATCAAATCTAGGATCATCAGCACAGTGGAACCATGCCTTTAGTTTTTAAAGAATTCATCCATTTAGTGGTGTTACCATTCTCCATTCAGAATATGAATGTTCTTTGGTTGAAAAAATTTTTTTAACCTGTATCTTGTTCTTAATGTCAGAGGAAGAATACAACAAAGTTTGTTTCAAAAGTCTCTGGACCAAATACTTTAAGAAAATGATCATAATTTCTCCTTGACTAGTATATTTTTAATTCTGTGATGGCCAATAGAAATGACAGAACTTGTAATTCTGATAGTTTGTTTTTTTTTTTTTAGAGAAACTTCATTTACAGGAACAACCTAAATAAGAGGGATGTTTCATCTGTCCTTCACTTCCTGACAAACACTATAGGGAGAGCTTACAGCCTCAGGAAGGAATAGGCAGTTCTCACAAAGAGGGAGACTTAAGTGGCCCTGAGAATTGTTTGGTCAAAGGTCTTCATTTTCTTTTTCTTTCTTTCTTTTTTTTTTTTTTTTTTTTGCCAGTCCTGGGCCTTAGACTCAGGGCCTGAGCACTGTCCCTGGCTTCTTTTTGCTCAAGGCTAGCACTCTGCCACTTGAGCCACAGCGCCACTTCTGGCCGTTTTCTGTATATGTGGTGCTGGGGAATCGAACCCAGGGCCTCATGTATACGAGGCAAGCTCTCTTGCCACTAGGCCATATCCCCAGCCCCAAAGGTCTTCATTTTCAAATAAAATTACCAGAGTTCTAAGTAAAACATCAGCCTGATATAATTATTAGCCTAAAGTAGGTTCTAGTTAGTAAATGCTATTCTTAGGAAAATAAGATCTGATTATCAAAAACTAAATCTATTACACTATTATATGATGAAGCCATGTAAGTTTCCCCTTTTTTCCACTGATCACATTATAACTTCAGTCTACAGCTATAAATATACTTATTTTATTATACAAATTGTACCTAAAATGGAAATTAATTAGCACAGGTTAAAATTAGTATGAACATCTGTGCCATTTCCTCTGCATTTAGTTATGAAATATATGTGAGCATCTTATATAATTCAAAGAATAACAGAAAAGAAGTTTAAGAAATATGCTATTGTATTGGTTTGCTTAATGATTACTTACTTTTACATTATATATTTTTTCTGCTTGCAACACTCTATATTCTTGAAATCATCTATATCCTGTGAAATTTGTGACTTTAGAAAAAGAGCAGAGAGGGCCGGGAAAATGGGTGGGTCATCATCCTTTGACATGGATGTGTCACATATGATCAAACTCGGATGGAATAATACCTGTGTCTAAGTTTAATGAGTCAAGAAGGTACTCAGTCATCTCTCTCACCATCCATGAAGCAAATCTTATCATTCTAAGGCAGCACAGTTCTCTTCAGGCAGCCAAGGACAGCTGCTCAAATGTCTCCTCAAGTGCCCTGAAAACTAAAGAACCTTGGAGATATTGTTTAGGCACTTGGTCTCTCACATAAAAATTATAATAAAGACACAATGATGCCTGCCTCTCATGCTTAATTTTAAGGCTTGACCTATTGGAAGTGAACTTGAAGGAAGCTGAGAAATTTGGCTGGTGTATTTCTCTGATGGATGTGGTAAGCCATTTCCTGGTAGCAGAATCTAACACATATGCAATCAATTTTTGATTCCTAAGGACCCTCTCATCAATACACTGCTTCATGTTTTTATGACAGCCACCTTAGTGTAGTGCCTAATCATCTCCCACTTGAGTCAAGACTATCATCAAGTAATTGCATTCCCTACCTATAGCCTACTTCACATCTAATCTTTCATTCATAATTTTTTCCAAATCAGTCTTGCTAAGATGCCACTTGTAACTTATTACTCTTCTGTTCAAAAATGCAAATGGTTTTTCAGGGCCTTTTAGATGATGTTCAAATTTCTGACCCTCACATTCAAAGTTAAACATAATCAGTCCTTAACCAATCTTTCTAACTTTTTTTGGTTGCTATTAACAAGATCAAAGATAGATAATCCTTTTCTAAAAGATGGGTATTAAATATTTTAGGATTTGAGGGCTATGAGTCTTGGCTGACAGTATTTAACCCTTTTAATAGGACAGAGATATAATCACTACAAAAAGCAGTGTGACTTTACCTTAGATTTAATTAATTAAATCAGCTAATTAATTTTTGGAAGGGCACATGTGCTAAGTCTGGCCCAATAGCCACAGAGATGGTTAATACCCTTTGTGATTTGCCCCTAGACAAATTTTCTGGATTTGTCCATTTGGTTTTGCACCTCTGTATCTCCTTTCATTTCTTCTCCCTGTGTTATCTTCAGCCTGCATACTTATTGGAAAATGAGCACATCCTGACCTACTCTAACAAGGAGTACCTCTGAATGAGTTAGGTACCTTTCCCATCATTTTTGCTATAATTATAGAGTGATGTGGTGTGTGTTTAGAGAAGTCTGTGAGCCTTACTGAGGTAGCTGTGGGAGGTAACGCATCCTGCATCCCTGAAGTCTAGCACTGGGAACATTGCTTAACAGTTGTTTCGTGACAGTTAAGCCCTAGTTTGTGAGGCAAATTGAAAGTATTTTCATGTCCTTCTGAGTTGAGATTAATTCCTTTGGGCCACTCTATCTTTAGTTTTGATTAAGTAGTATTTCTTTTTGATACCCACATTTCTGAGGAACCTACATGACACCGATTTTCCAAAAGTTAAATTTAAGAAAGAACCTGGGTCCCTGTGACACTAAATATCTGACTTTCAATACTAGCTATATGGGACATCATAGTCTTGGTTTCACATGAAGTATTTACTCCTAACAGACACAAACAAGGACCCAGACAGTGCCATTTCCATAATTCTTACATTCTAAACAAAAGGTAATTGTTTATATTACCAGGAAAGTGTGCTGCTGGATGAATACAAGGAGAATTTCAGCTCCAGAGAAGAGGTAAACAGAAGAATCAAATGAAGTAACCTTGATGAGCTTGTTTTCTTTCTTACTTTCTTTCTTTTTTTTGAATCAATGAAATGGATATTTTTTTTTCAGGCAGGAGAGAAAAGTTTATTACTGAATTGCTGGCCTGTGGCCAAGGTGATGCATGATGGGAGAAAAGGGCTGGGTATTTCATATACTGAAAGTAAGCAAAATATATTTAACAGCCTACTTAATTAAACTTTCATTATTTCACTGCCATATTTTTATGAATAATTATTCATTATCAAAATGATGTACAGAGGGATTACAGTTTCATATGTAAGGCAGTGGCTATATTTCTTGTTTAACTTGTTACCTCTTCCCTCATTTCCCCCCAACCTCCTCTCCCTCTCTCCCCACCATGAATTGTTCAGTTAGTTTATATCAAAGGGTTTTGCAAGTATTGCTTTTGGAGTCGTTTGTCTTTTTATCCTTTCTCGATTTTGATATTCCCTTTCCCTCCCCTAGTTCTAATACAAGTATATACAGTATCCAGGGTATTCAGATGAGATACAGTGATAGCACAGGTACAACCACAGGAAGGGGATACAAGAGGAACAACAACAAAAAAAGCTACGGCTTCACATGACATGTTGAAAATAATTACATCAATGATATAACACTAATTTCTATAACAGTGAGTTCATTTCACTTAGAATCATGTTATGTGCTCATAAGGGCATAGCTTTTGGGCTCTTGTGATCTTCTGCTACGACTAGCCTAAATCTGTACTAATTATTCCCTATGAGGGAAACCATAGAGTCCATGTTTCTTCGGGTCTGGCTCACTTCACTTAGTATAACTTTTTGCAAGTCTTTCCATTTCCTTTTGAATGGGGCCATGTCATTGTTTCTGATAGAGGCATAAAATTGCATTGTGTATATGTACCACATTTTCCTGATCTACATTTCCCTCATCTACTGAGGGGCATCTGGGTTGGTTCTATATTTTAGCAATGACAAATTGTGCTACGATGAACATTGTTGTGCTGGTGGCTTTACTGTGTTTTTGCTTTGACAAGCCTTCTTATCAGCATGAAGATAATAGATTCCTATATATCACATCATTATTTGCCAGAGCAGCTGAGTGCTCCTTCTCAACTTGGTTTAACATCTTTGAAATTTCTGATGCATGAAATACTCAAGAGAAAAAATAGAATAGACAACATAGATGTCCATATCACAAAAGGGAACTTTGCATTGTTAGGCAATCCATATCACTCTTACATTTGTGTGGAAATAGGTCAGGCTTAAACACATACTGAGAGTGACAACTGACTATTAAACGTGACTTGGAGATTGAACTCTTAACCAGTGAAAACATTCACTTTCAAAAAGTTTTAATAAGATTTAGTTCTTTATATGCAAAATTGATCTAAGTATTTTTGATAATTTTTGCTAATATTATCTTTTTCCATTTTGCCTTTTGATTTGATTTTCTTGCCTTTTAATTTTAAAAAGACACAGTACACAAAGAGTCCTGTTTTAGTCTGGCATGTTGGCTCACACCTATAATCCCAGCTACTTGGGAGATTGAAAACAGAAAGATAATGATTTGTAGTCAGCCCAGGGAAAACACTAAAAAAACTATCATCTCCACTAATAACTGTGTGCAGTAGTGCATGCCTATTATCCCAGTTGTGAGGGAATCAAAAATAGGATTGTAGTCCAAACTTCCCTGGTGGAAAAGTGAGACACAATCCCTCTCAAATAATTACTTGATAGTATTTTACATTTACTTCTTACTTGCATATTTAGATGAACACAAATTGAAGTTATTTATACTACAGATACTATTAGAAATTATTTTAATCTTTTACATCTCTACTATCAATAACTCCTGGAGGTATATTTACCAAGAAAAGGGACACATTTCATTTAACTGTATTCTAATTTGATATACAGCTACACTTATACATATGGGATATGAACTTCTAAGCTTTAAGACCCACAAGAAATATATATATATATTTTTTTTAAAGGCCTGACATTTTTTGGAATGTGAAGTCCTTGATGACAACTTTTAAATATTCCACTCTACTAGTATGAAGCTACAAACAGCATAAGTTTTAGTGTATGAACATATGCATAATTACTGTTTCTGCTTAAATGTATATATTGATATATTTTTGCTTCTATATTTCTCATTCTAATCACACTGAATCTCATGCTTTTCAGAATCAGTCATTATCCTGAATTTTTATTGCTATTTTAAGTTGCAAATATGCTTCCTATTTGTTAATGATAGCTACACACGCTAGATCATATATAATAGCAAGTTTAGTAATAATTTTGTGTAACTGTAAGAAATAATTATTTTTGTATGTGTGCCAGTTCTGTGCCTTGAACTCAGGGCTGGGAACTGTCCTCAAGCTTTCTTGCTCAAGCTTAGTATTCTATCATGTGAGATACTGCTCCACTCCTGCTTATTTGTTGTTGTTTGTTTGTTTTGGTGCTTAATAGAAAATAAGTGTCACTCCTGCTCTAGCTGTCTTTGAACTGCAGATCTAAACCTCCTAAATAGCATATTCCTTTGGTCATATGAATGAAAAGAAATCATCTAGAATATTCCTTCCTCTGCATCTTTTATTTCTTTTCCCTTTCATAACCAGCACTGGCAAATGATTGTTAGCATAAAGGTTGAACAGAAGAACCGGAGAGGACTTTCTTGTCTTGCTTTGATTTAAAAGAGAAAGCTTCCAGTAATTTTTCATTAAATACAGAGATGATATAGGTTGATGATGTCTTAAGAAAGAGATCTTTCATAACAATCTTTAGTGGGAGGCGAGTAATTTAGAACTGGATCATACATTTTGTAGGAATCGCTTCTATTTGCTGTAAAAACCAGGGGCCCGGAATGCCCCAAATATAATGCTTCATATTACTCTGACCCTGGACATTTTAATAATATAAGAAACAAACTACATTTTTTATTTGCTCCATTCATCTAGTTGACAAATTTTAATATACCACAAATTCCCAGGGTCTTACTAACAATGTCTAAAAGTATGGCTACTATGCCTACATTATAGGCTCCTACATTATGTAAGCCTACATTATACAGAAGACTATCTCCCAATCACTTACTATCAAATTGACCTTACATTTCTCTTGCTAATCATTTTAATACATCTGACCAATACAATTACGACATAGTATACAGCCTTTTAAAAGATTATCCAGGAAGCTTTGGAAAACTGAAACTTTCTAAAGAAAGCTATCACCCAGAATCTCAATTGAAAGATAATTGTTTATATGTTTTGCTCTTCATAAAGACATGTACGAACTTTGGTGATTATGTAACTAGCAAACTGTTTATCACAAAATATCTTATAAGTAGATTTTTTTTTTTAGTACTAGAGTTTGAATTCAGGGCCTCCCACTTGCCATGATACTTCTCGAGGCATAACTCAAGCTCTGGGCTTTAGTTAATTTTCAAATAGGACTTCCCATTTTTGCTTTATGCTAGCCTCAACTTATGATCCTCCTTTCTCTGGCTGCTAAGTAATGTATATAGCCATTTAGTTAAAGCAATTCAATTTCAAATCTGAGTTACAGTATATTCAACAGCAAATTCTTCTTTTAGGAGTCACTTACGTTTTCTATGTAGATCTAGCTATGTAGATAGGAATTCATAGTAAAATATAAGGGATGAAATCCACTTTGGAAAAATTTTCAAAAGCTTATAAAAATTGAAAAATTAATAACTGCATATATATTTCACTAAATTTTGACTTCGGCCCACTGTCAGTAAATATACATTTCTAATAAAGTGAACATACTTAACCCTATAACTAAATGGCCCAAAGGAACAGTATCTGCCACAACAATGAAGTCTAATGACAATCCTGCTGACATGCTCTGCTCTGGAAATGAAATCATGTGGAAAATTATTTGTACACTAGCAGAATTAAACAAAGGATGAAATTTAATTTGGTAGACATGGGAGCTTAGACTGTTCCTGTTCTTGGGGAGATTGGCATTTATTTTACTACTCTGCTTTTCTGATGTCTTTTTTTTTTATTCTGCATTTTGAATGCATTAATTATACAGCCATAAGAAAAATCCAACCAACAACAATGGTGATCCTGAAGATCTCTTTTCCTTTTTGCTACAGGAATTCTTAGTTTTGAACACCACTCCTAACAACAGGCTCTGTTCTCAGATTTAGCAGTCTCTGGTTATTCACCTATTTTAAGTACAATGACATCTTTTTTAGTTGGCTTTAACTTTTTCATGTGATGCATTTTTGTCTACACTAATCCAGTGAATATTATATGTAATAAACCTGTGGCTTTACCTGCTTTCAGCACTGTTAGAGGGAAAAACAAATGAAGGAAAACAGGAAGGTAAGGCTTTATGTCTGCAAAACCCATAAGACTGTTATCATTTTATGACTCCTATAAAATGGAGATTATTTTAATTCCTAACAAAATTTTTTACTGAACAAGCATGCACTACAAAACAATAAAATATAGCCAATTAAAGTCTAAGCAACAGTTTTTAAAGAACATGTGAGTAAAACACTTTATTTGGAGCCTACCAATACAGTCTAATGACCATTTTTATTTGGAAGTGACTGATTTTAAATAAATGGCAGAGTACAAGAAAAAATGTTACACTTTAACAATAAATAAAATAAAATGTCGATTCATTCTCTGAAGTGCACTATATTATTTGGGATTGCATACGCTGAGTATTTTCAATTCATTCCAAAGCTACTAGTGACTTCAGGCATAAACCATTTCATTCACAAAACATACAGAATATAGAGTGTTTAATGTAATGCAAGATTTAACAAATAGTTATAAAAGGTGAACCAGTGCAACAGCGATACACAGACAGTAATTTGTAAACTAACTGCACAACTGAGGAGGGGGGACTGAGGAGGAGGAAAGGTGGCAGAAAAATGAGGTAACAAGTTTGACAAGAAATGTACTCACTACCATATGTATGTCACTCTAACCCCTCTGTGCATCACCTCGACAATAAAATTTTTAAAAAACAAATAGCTATCAATGATTTTTTTAAAAAATATTCTTCCAATTTCCCTTAGATGCTTTCATAGTTTTTCTCGTGGATTTTAGGACACAAACACACTACTTCTGCAGAGTAAATAGAGTAACTACATGTGTCCTCTACTTTCCTGAAGAGCCCATTTATAGTATACATCACTCTGTTGTGACCATTTGGTGGCACCTTTCCTTAAAGGTAGGATATGCCTCAGTCATTTTCTACTCCTTAACCTCCTATCTACTCCTGTTTGATATCAGGATTCTAGTCATGCTTGGCAAAGGATTGGAAGACTCACAGGCTCAACACACTCATTATCCATAACTTCTGAACATGTTTAACATTTCCCAAAACTCAGTCCCAAAATCTTTTGGTGATATTAATAAGATCAAAACATCCCTACATTTCATTCTTCCTGCGGTTCAAAAAATCTTGGTATTGTATTTTCTTCTTTTGTAACCAAAAATGAAAGAAATATGTAGAGAAAATTTCAAACAAGTATAACTAGATACTGAACTTACAATGTGCATTTCTTGCACATTGTTTGGTCTAGCATCTTTTCCCCAATACAATTCTAGTTACTTCTGACCATCCACTTGTGAGAATCCACAAGTGAAAATCAAGACACACACATAGAAAGTGCTCAAAAATGTGTCAATAAAGCATAAATGACTGTCTATATGAAATGTTTACTTTCCCACTCTTTTCTTTTTTTTTTTTTTTCGTGTGCCAATCCTGGTCCTTGAACTCAGGGCCTGGGAGCTATCCCCGAGCTTTTGTGTTCAACACTAGCACTCTACCACTTGAGCAACAGGTCTACTTCTGGCTTTTTGATACTTAATTGGAAATAAGAGTCTCATGGACTTTCCTTCCTTAGGATTCCTTCAAACTGTAATCCTCAGATCTGAGCTTCCTGAGTAGCTAGGATTCTAGGCATAAGCCTCTGTTGCCCAGTTTTCCACTAGTTTTTAGAAAACTTAGAAAGTGATGGAGACTTGGGAAGACGGCGGAGGAGCCCTAGCTGAGCTTCCTCCATTATCGCAGTTTTCCCATCCCAGAGAAACTTTTACTACTAGAAAGACAGCCCAAGTAAGTTATATCAGTATAGGGATTCTGGCCAGGAAGGAAAAATCGACTTTGCTGGCCGGAAAACACAGATTTGAGTTCCGGGCGGTGACCTGCCACCATGCCAATGCCGGCGCCAGCACAGCGCCCCGCACTCTGTGCACCTAAACCACACCAGCGGCTACCAGGGAGAAATCCTCCAGACGGCAGTAGACACATGTGGATCGCAGGCTGAGCACGGACGGAAGAAAATCGCAGAGAAAGCGTGAGTACCCCAGGAAAGACATTCTCACTCGTGCCCACAGAGCAGCTTCAGGGAGGTAGACCTTCCCCCACTGCCAGAGCAAAGTGCCATCTTTGACACTGGCATTGGGTCAGACCAGACTGAAACTAAAGCCCACCTGGGGAATGTGAGGACAAAGTGGCCATCTTTGAAAAGGTCAAGAGCAACTGAATAGTGAGAGTCGCCCTGGAGGGAGGCTTGTTCTGGGCTGCGGCTCACACACTCAGGTGAACTCAGCCAGAGGTGTCAGCCCTTCCCGCTGGAATTTCTAAATTAAAACCAAAAGCGGCGAGCAGCTACTGGCGGCACAGAGCAACCAGATGGGAGAACAAAGAGGAAGCCCAATTCCCAGCCCGAAACAGAGCTGAATTCCATAGCCAGCTTGGCCCAGGAGGCCGCCCCACCCAGGAGGGAGGAACCTCCCCCAGGCAAGTGTCTCTCAGCCAGGTAAACAACACCAGAGGTGCCCCGCCCTGCTGAGTCCACACACTATTCAAAGCCAGGCATTAAAGACAGCTGCCCCACAGCAGATGGAAGGAGCCACGGTTCCCAAGTCTGCTCACATGCCCCATCTACCGTGGATGGACGCCCAAGGCCTACCTGCTAGCTGTGTGAACCACAGAGCCTCAGGATTTTACTAACAGGGGAGGAGGGTCAGAACAGATCCACCCCATGCAAACTGAAAGCAAGTCAAACAAGCCAAGCAGCAAAATAGACTGCAGACCATGGCAAGGAAACCAGAGACTGGAGAAAGACCAGCCATACAAGGAAGACTCCATTTGTTTTTTTCAAAACATTTTTTAAGCTTTTTTTTTTCATTTCTGAAACTTCATTGGTTTTTTGGTTCTCCATCTATACCTTTTTGTTTTATCAAGTTTTTTTTTTTTGGTTACTCATTTTACTGTTTTTCTTTCTTGTTTTAAAAGATAACTTTTCTCTGTTTTGTGAATTTGTCTTCCAGTATTTTTTTCTTTATTTCTCTCTTCACATTCTTTTTCTTTAAAAATTTACTTTCCTATAAATAACACCTCTACTCTTTTCTGCTAACACTCCATTGACTGTCATTTTAACCTTGTTCTTTCTACTGATTCTACACTTTTCCAAATTTCCATGTCACTGAAACTAAACCAAATCATCACCCCTCCCCATACACTTTACTCTATTCTCTTTACTATCACTAACTTACCCGCCTGACTTACTTCCAGGACCTCAAGATTCCATTGACCACTGGTTATTGGATAGAGGGTATCTCTCCTCAAACGGAGTAAATCAAAGGGGTTCAAAGACAAAGCCATACAGTCCAAAAAGAACTTAATATAAGAACAAAAATTGCTCATAAGGGTGTAAGAGTAAATAAGTAACTACTGAAGACAGGGCTCAGGAGTGGTTGTTATATCAAAATTGTATTCTTTAGGAACACCAAAGCTAACAATATATAGGTATACAAGGTATCTGTATATAATTGTGAACTTCTAAGATTTCCACAACAGTGCTTGGTAAGGTCTGCTTTGGGTCTTAAACAGTGCTCACAAGTGCTTGTAGATTGGCATTCCCAATCCAAATGGGCAGAAGAAACACAAGAAAGATGGCAAAATATGAAGGCTCATCTCCCACTCAAAACAAGTAGGAAGCAGAGCAGTCAATCAAAGACATAGAAGAGAACCCTCAAAATGCTCTACACAGCCTACTGATAAGAATGTTAAATGAAAAGTTTGAATTCTTCAGTCAACTATTCTAGAGCGTGAGGAGGAAAAGCAAAAATTAATGTAGAATTTCATGGCCTCCACAAATAGAAAGATAATTGAACTTCATGAGTCAAATGAAAAGATAGTTACCCAGCTAAAAGATTTGAGAGACAGCACTCAAAACCAAGTAAATGAAGTAAAGAAGTCCATGAAGTAAAGAAATCCATGCAGGACCTAATAGATAAGTACAGCAAGGACATGGAGATCATCAGGACAGTCCAGTCAGAAGGAAAAGAGATTTGAAATCAAGTAGATAGCCTACAGTCCCGATTAACTGAAGCAGAGGATCGAATCTCAGGAGCTGAAGTTTCCCTAGAATTTATGGAGAAAGATCAAAAAGCAATACAAAACCAATCCAGTCAACAAAACAGATCGCTCCAGGATTTTCAAGATACAATCAGGAAGCACAATTTAAGGATAATAGGCATTGAGGAAAACCTGGAGAAGGAAGTTAATGAAATAGGCAACTTATTTAACAGAATATTAGCCGAGAACTTCCCAAATATCCAGAAATATAGGCCTATACAGATGCAAGAAGCATTTAGAACCCCAAACTGACCAGACCAGAATAGGACATCCCACTGACACATTGTGATCAAAACAGGATCAGTAAAGTCCAAGGAAAGAATCCTTAAAGGTGTTAGGAAGAAGAAAACAATCACATATAAAGGAAAAGCAATCAGAATTAGCCCAGACTTATCAGCAGAGACCATGAAAGCAAGGAGAGCCTGAAATGAGGTATACCAAACTCTAAAAAAAATAACTACCAAACAAGAATACTGTACCCAGCTAAACTCTCATTCATAGCCAAAGGTCAAATAAAAGTCTTCCACAGTAAGGAAAAACTGAAACAATTATCTCTACCAAGCCAACATTACAGAAAATCCTTAAAGATACAGGGAAAATAATCAAGATCCCAATGCAGAGAGAGAAATGAACTCTAAATAGTAAACCAGAATATCAGATCAACAAATGGGAAGACACAGCCTTTAACAAGGTGGGGATAATGAAAGGAACAAATGAACAGCTCTCAATCCTAACTCTCAACATTAATGGACTTAATTCGCCAATCAAACGACAGAGGCTCATAAGTTGGATCAAAAATCAAGATCCATCTTTTTGCTGCCTCCAAGAGACTCATCTGTCCAGCAAAAGTAAACATATTCTAAAAGTGAAAGGCTGGAATCAAATCTATCAAGCAAATGGCCCCCATAAGCAGCCCGGAGTTGCAATCCTAGTATCAGAAAAATCGACTTCAAATTAAAAAAGGTAAGAAGAGACAAAGAAGGTTATTACATGCTAGTAAAGGGATCTCTCCTACAGGAAGATATAACCATCCTAAATATCTACACACCAAATACAGGAGCTCCCACCTTAATCAAACAAACACTACTGTCTCTAAAAACACTCATAGACCCAAACACATTGATAGTTGGGGACTTTAACACTCCACTATCACCTCTGGACAGATCAACATGCCAAAAACTGAACAAAGAAACCACAGAACTAAATAACTGCATAGACCAACTAGACTTAACCGACATCTACAGAATATTCCACCCTGCAACAACAGAATACACGTTCTTCTCCCCAGCACATGGATCATTCTCCAAAATAGATCACATCTTAGGGCAGAAAGAAAATCTGTACAAATTCAGAAGTATCAAAACCATTCCCTGGCATTCTCTCAGACCACAATGGAATAAAATTAGAGCTGACTCAAACTGCCACCACAGAAAATCCTACAATTCATGGAGACTAAACAACACACTGCTGAACCATAAGTGGGTCATTGAAGAAATTAAAACAGAAATTCAAATGTTTATGGAATTCAACCAAGATGAGTACACAAAGTACCAGCTCCCTTGGGACACAGCAAAGGCAGTACTCAGAGGAAAATTTATATCTCTGAGTGCATACACCAACAAACTGGAGAAACAGCAACTCAACAACTTAAGGAAGCACCTCAATCTCCTCGAAAGGGAACAACAAACCAAATACCAAGTCAACAGACAGAAGCAAATAATTAAAATCAAATCAGAATTAAATGAATTAGCGACAAAAAAAACAAAACCATCAAAAGAATCAACAAAACAAAAAGATGGTACTTTGAAAAAAAATCAACAAGATAGACAGATCCCTAGCAAACCTGACCAAAAAACGAAGGCAGCACACACCAAGATCAGAGATGACACAGGTAACATCACCACAGAAACAACCAAAATTCAAAACACAATAAGGGACTATTTTGCAAACCTTTATGCCAACAAATTCGAGAACTTGGGAGAAATCGATGATTTCCTAGAAAAAATTCATATCCCCAAACTCAACCATGAAGATTTAAACCTTCTAAATAGACCAATATCCAGCACTGAAATAGAAACAGCAGTAAGTGATCTCCCAACCAAGAAAAGCCCAGGGCGAGATGAATTCACAGCAGAATTCTACAAGGCTTTCAAAACAGAACTCACACCAATATTTCCCAAACTCTTCAATGAAATTGAAAGAGAAAGTTCACTATCAGACACTTTCTATGAAGCCAGTATAACCCTCATCCCAAAACCAGGCAGGGACTCATTACGGAAAGAGGACTATAGACGGATTTCCCTGATGAACATAGACGTAAAAATTCTCAACAAAATTCTGGCCAATCGCCTTCGACAGGTTATCAAAAAAATCATACACAACGATCAAACTTGATTCATGCCAGGGATGCAAAGTTGGTTCAACATATACAAGTCAATTCATATAATCCACCACATCAACAGGAGCAAGGTAAAGAACCACATGGTTATATCACTTGATGCAGAAAAAGCGTTTGACAAAATCCAGCACCCATTTATGCTAAAAGCCCTGGAAAAACTGGGAATCCAGGGAACATTCCTGAATATAATCAAGGCAGTTTATGACAAACCAACCGCAAGCATAACTCTAAATGGTGAAAAACTAAAGCCATTCCCTTTAAAATCAGGAACAAGACGGGGATGTCCCCCCTCTCCCCTGCTCTTCAACATAGTACTAGAATTTCTAGCCAGAGCAATTAGGCAAGAAGAAAATATAAAGGGGATCTAAATAGGAAAAGATGAAGTTAGACTTTCTCTCTTTGCAGATGACATGATCCTATACCTAAAGAACCCCATAGACTCTACCCCCAAGCTACTAGAGCTGATCCAAAACTTTGGAAAAGTTGCAGGATATAAAATAAACCCTCAAAAAACAACGGCCTTTCTCTATTCTAACGACCCGAAGACAGAGGCTGAAATCAGGAAAGTAAATCCTTTTGCAATAGCCTCAAAAAACATAAAATACCTAGGAATAACCTTAACCAAAGAAGTGAAAGACCTCTATGATCAGAACTTTAGAAACATGAAAAATAAAATTAAGGCAGAACTAAGGAAATGGAAAAAGGTTCCCTGAATTGGTAGGATTAATATAATCAAAATGGCAATAATGCCAAAGGCTATCTACAAATTCAATGCAATACCTATTAATATCCCAACACCATTTTTTAATGAAATAGAGAAAGCAATCCAGAAATTCATATGGAACAATAATAGGCCCATAATAGCAAAAACAATCCTAAGCAGAAAGAACAGTGCTGGAGGAATTACAATACCCAACTTCAAGCTGTATTATAAAGCTATAGTAATAAAAACAGCTTGGTATTGACACAGGAAAAGGCCTGAAGACCAATGGAACAGAATTGAAAACCCAGAAATGAACCCACAGAATTACGCCTACTTAATCTTTGATAAAGGAGGTAAAACAATAGTTTGGAAGAAAGACAGCCTCTTTAACAAATGGTGCTGGCAAAACTGGTTCAACACATGCAACAAACTAAAACTAGATCCTTATATATCACCCTGCACCAAAATCAATTCCAAATGGATCAAAGACCTCAAAATTAAAACAGATACCCTGAAAATACTAAAGGAAGAAGTAGGAGAAACACTTGGGCTCCTTTGCGCAGGATGGAACTTCCTTAACAAAGACCCAGAAAGGCTACAAATCAAAGAAAAGTTGGACAAATGGGACTGCATCAAACTGCAGAGCTTCTGCACGGCAAAGGACATAGCTCACAAGATAAAAAGAAAGCCCACAGATTGGGAGAAGATCTTTACCGGCCATTCAATGGACAAAGGCCTCATATCTAAAATACATGCAGAACTAAAAAAATTACTTTCCTCCAAAACAAAACTGCATAGAACCAATAGTCCCCTCATCAAGTGGGCTAAACACTTAAAAAGAGACTTCTCTGATGAGGAAATGAGAATGGCCAAGAGATCTAAGAAAAAGTGCTCTACATCACTGGCCATAAAAGAAATGCAAATCTAAACAACATTGAGATTCCCTCTCACCCCAGTAAGAATATCCTATATCAAGAAAACTAACAATGACAAATGTTGGAGGGGATGTGGCCAAAAGGGAACCCTACTTCATTGTTGGTGGGAATGTAAACTGGTTCAGCCACTCTGGCAATTGGTATGGAGATTCCTCAGAAGGCTAAGCATAGAACTCCCCTATGACCCGGTAACCCCAATTTTGGGTATCTATCCAAAAGACCACAAACAAAATCACACTAAAGCCACCAGCACAACAATGTTCATTGCAGCACAATTTGTCATAGCTAGAATCTGGAGCCAACCCAGATGCCCCTTAGTAGATGAGTGGATCACGAAAATGTGGTACATATGTACAATGGAATTTTATGCCTCTATCAGAAAGAATGGCATTTCCCCATTTGTAAGGAAATGGAAAGACATGCAAAAAGTTATACTAAGTGAAGTGAGCCAGACCCAAAGAAACATGGACTCTGTGGTCTCCCTTATATGGAATAATTAGCACAGGATTAGGCAAGTCACAGCAGAGGAACACAAGGGCCCAATAGCTATACCCTTTTGAACACAAAAGATGATGCTAAGTGAAATGAACTCCATGTTATGGAAATGACTGTTATATCACAGTTGTAACTACTTTCAATGTGCCATGTGTAACTGTAGCTTCTATTATTGATGATCCTCTTGTATCCCCTTCCTGCAGTCGTACCTTCACTATCTCTGTATCTTATCTGAGTACATTGGATACTGTGTATACTGGTATTAGAACTAGGAAAGTGAAAGGGAATACCAAAATCGAGAAACACAGGGTAAAAAAAAAAAAAGACAAACAACTACAAAAGCAATACTTGCAAAACTGTTTGGTGTAAATGAACTGAACAACTCATGGTGGGGGTGGGAAGGGAAAGGGGGCAGGGAGAGGGGGAATGAGGGATGAGGTAAGAAACAATACAAGAAATGTATCCAATGCCTAATGTATAAAACTGTAACCTCCCTGTAATTCAGTTTGATAAAAAATACAATAAAAAAAAAGAGCAGGATATGATCGTGCCATTTGATGTAATCACTCATTAAAGTGGAACATTTGAATCTTTAAAATATGTGCACTGGGGGAAAGGCAGATGAAATCCATTTCTGTTCTACTGTTTAAGGAATGGGCTACTACTCTGTGAGAGCAAAACCAGAAACATCTTTGGGCAATGCTAAGACTAGGAGGAAATTAATGACTAAAGTAGAAATCTGAAATTTGTAATACACAGTCAATTTCTCTGCACACGTATATATTGAATCTTAATAAATCATTTGGCTTTATCAAAAAAAAAAGAAAAGTTAAAAAGTGAATTCTTGAATATACAAAGGAATTCCATGAAATTTTAATCCTCATTTCTCTATACCTTTTAATTTTAATACTATCAGATCATTTCACTTGTAAATAGTATTTCTAATTCTGTTATAGCTAATAACATCTTCAATTATACTTATATTGTCCAAAAATGTTCTAGGAGGGTAATGTTTTATTTAATTAATTAACCTCAGAATAAGTATTTAGATTAGCTCATTTCCAAATGACATGTAACTGAAAGAAATTGATATTTAGTATAACTTATGGTTTCCTTTCTCACGTAGACAGTATGTCAAGATAATTTCTGTACTCAAATTGTTCAGTTCTGCTTCATGGTTCCTGCACACAAATTGTTCACAAGGTGACACCATGATCACAAACCTGAAAGTCAAAATGCATTTATACATCCTGGAGAGGTTCTCTTTGCTGTGAAATGTTCAAACCAAGAGTTTTTCTTCTAATGTCCTTTGATGAATATAATTAAAAAAAACATCAATGTAGTAAAAACATATTACTTATTTCAAACGTTAAGTACATTATTACATTTTTATTTCTTTTTCAATGCTAGAATGTATTTCTTTATGACAAATCACTACACAGCACAAATAGAAAACATCTTAGTAGCCTGTGACTATCATTAAAATGATAGAAAACTTCCAAGATAGAAAATATGCAAGCTAAATGAGGCCATGAAAAGAGACATATTTGGGCTTTTACCTGAAGTTACATAACTACATATGAAAACACTTCAAATACAAATACTGAAGTAAATACTCATAATAGAGAGAAGCAGGAAATTCTACATGCATTTTTAATTGATAGAAGAGCCTAGTAATCTGAAGTAGTTAAAATTACTACTTGAAAATTCAGAGCTATGACAGCAAGTATACAAGATAAATATAAAATTTTACTTTTCATGTGCTCTCATTATTAGGAAGCAGACCATCATCAGTATCTATAAGGTTTATTTTCAGGTGCTGGTAACAAAATACAACATGACTGTTCTAGAAGATGCATTAATGTACTCTACACACAGCAGGAAAAGAGGGAGATATACTAATTTCTTTCACAGAGCAAAAGAATTTCTAAGAGTTCTATAACCATGATGATTTACTTTTCTGTTCTATTTATTGTCTATGATTGTAGGCAGTAATTTTTTTCCATGATGTCATCCTCAACATGTGAGAAGTATGAGTGTGGACAAAAGCAAATGATTAAATAAAATAAAACTTTTTTTAAAGCAAATGACTGTAGGAAATAATAAAATACAATAATAAAAATGAGACATTCATTTCCTTATCAAATTAGAGTTAATTTCTACTTGAGTATGGAAAATTTCTGCTCTGTGATGATTGCCTGTAGGTAGCAAGTTAAAATAAACTGGGTAGATTCTAGATAAAATGTAATTACTATTAAAAGAGTTACAACATGTTAATGTTAGTTAGATATACATCTGAAGTTATGTGGGAGAGAAATGAAGATTGAAAATTTCAGTTTCTACAGACAACCAGATAGGTTGTTAGTGACAAGGAAAAGAACATTACCTTTTTCCTAAGAGATATAACCAAGAATTATCTAGAAAGCCTGAATACCATTAATCTATACATAGTCTGTAAATATGCTCAAACTTTCTGAGTATTCTTGTAGAAATATGATTTTCAATTTTAGGTTTATTGAAAAACCAAGGTTTTATGATTTAGAATTCGAAAAACATTAAAAACCATTAACGAATTATTTAGATAAACATTGATTATTGGAAAATGCAAGAAATGCAGGAAATCTCAGTAATGATTATAGGAATTTTGTTAAAAATTGTTTTCTCCTCTACCTTCTAAAAACTGAGTTTTGCTCATTATAATGGAATTGCAATAGAAAATATAAAACTACAATATAAATATATACATGCATATGTATGTCTCCATGAAATAAAGATACATTTGTAAAAATAGCAAAAATGGTTTCATTCTTGAAAAGGTAATTCACCTAATGATGGTAAAACAAAACAGTACTTGTTTACAGAGTGAAAATCAGTAGCTCAGTCCAATTCTTGAATCAAAAACCAGCATGCATAAATATTTTTCTATCTGTTATAAAAGGAGAAAAACACTATACTTCAAAGTAGTTTGTGCTTCTGTATTAAATCACTGATTTCAATTATAATTAAGAAGTAGATTTCATTTAAAAACAAGATTTAAAACAAATGACATTAAGCGCTATTATATTCATAATTCAATGTTTCAAAGTTATTAAGTGCATAGCAGAACAGGGCACCATGTTGGAGATAGCTAATAACTAAATACCCTGAAAGTTGTTTACAACAAAGACAACCCAGTGAAAATGATACTAATATGGAACAGTACCATATCACCTTTAATTTAATAGTAAAACAATGAAAACCAATATCAAACTGTGGGGCTTTTTTATTAGTAGCCATTTACCACACACCCAACAACCAATAACAAAATAGCACTTTTTAATGCACATCATTTAAAAGTCATTATTCTAACAACTAAAAATCCAACTGAATTAACATTCTAATGTGGCTTTGCCCAACAATATGATCCAATAATACCCAGAATGTTTCGGATGGAAGATAAACAGAACTGTGCGGAGGTAATTTATTTTCATTGTCATGATAACAGACCTTTCTACTAGTAGTACCCAAAACATTTCCAGCATGTCTGCCAACTGTCTTATATTAGTACAACTTACAGTTAAGATTACACGATGTTTTTGTATAATTATTATTCAAAGACAAAGGCTCAAGGGGGCTTTTAATAAGAAATTATCAGTATAACTATAACAAGTAGTAACAGTCTCCTAAAGCTTTCTCTCACTTATTAGTACACTTAATCCAACCCCTGCTCTATTATTGTACTTTTAGCCAGAGTAGAGTCAAAATGGCAGGTACTTACATGACAATTAATTGGCATCTCATAATATGTAAAGCAGATTATTTTTAGACTACTAGCATTCACGTTTAGACAAAACTAGGGGGATAAACTGTTTTCAAATATCACTTTCATTATATATTTTATGCAATAAAAAACTATGTCAGCAATCTTGCTATTTATAAAATGCCAACAATGTATTCCTTTAGAATGTGGTAAAAAAAAAAAAAAAGCACATTGACTGGAGGATTATTTTAACCTAAAGGCACTTCTGAAAGACAGGAGATGCAAGGAGGGCACGATCACCTCCCCTTTTTGTTCCAACATATAGGCAACAGTGCTCTTACACCACAGTTACACCCCTAATAGAAGAGAAGGAAAATTTTTGATGGAGTCACTACTGAGAGAATGCAGTAGAAAGAGACCTGAGCTAGATAGGTCTTCTCTTCTTGCAGCCTCTTCTAACAATTTGGTTACTTTTCCACACAACTTGCCTTTGTTTAACTTAATTGTCTTCTGATGATCTTCATTTCTTTATGAGGATTCTTGTGTCACATAAAGCTTGTATTCACTGTTCCTGTTTTTTTTTTTTTTCCTGCCTATCTGTCTCATTGTTGATCTAGTTTTCTGGCTAATCTGGGACCCAATGAGGGAAGACATTTCTACCCAATACTGACCAATAGGATTTCTATCACTATTCAAATTTTAAACAATTTAGAAAAAAAATTAGAAAATTATTTGTATGTCTTTAACTGAAAACAGCTACCAATATTTCTGTGGGACAAAGGTATTCTAACTAGACCCTGCCAAACAGTTAAGAGCATGCTTCAGTCCTTTGAAGTGTTTAAGGTTTTTATTTTCCCATATAAACAAACACACATATACCTCAGTAGTTTCAAAAACCTATGATATTTCCACGAACATTTCAAAACATATACTGCTATACTATAAAACCTCTGATCCATCTTGGTTAAATTACCCAAGCAACCCTTCTGATTTACTCTTGGTGCCATCTTTGAAATCCATTTATATCAGCAAGAAGACATAAGATGACTTACCGGCCCAAAAGAATTACTGTCAAAACTGTGTCCATGATGATCACCTTCAACCCAAATGTGACCACGAGGGACTTTGACATACCGGTTTTTGTGTCCTATGGTTCTGGAAATAAACAGAATAACCACTGAGATAAGAGCAGAAAGGAAACTTCTAATAGCTCAGTAGACAAACTCAGAGCAGAAATGTTAGAAAAATACAAGAGATAGATTTACCTTGAAGCCACTCCATACCTCCCTTTTAAAGTAAAATGTAGTTAGGTCCACAGTTTCTCTTTCCTTTCATATGTCCATAAGTTGAAATTCTATGCTTAAACAAAAAGCACTAGCACCAAATAGAATGTTTTGCTACTTCACTTAATACACCAGATCTAAATACAGATTTAGAAAATTTTAGCTGCCTCAAGAAAAAAATAGTTGCATTTTCCCAAGATTTATGAACTTTTAAAAAATATTTATTCATTTTAGGTGGCAGTACTTGTGTGTTGACATCAAGGCTTCATACTTGCTAAGCAGGCATTCTATTGCTGAGCCACACACCTCCAGCTCTTTTTGGCACTAGTTATTTCTAGGTTATTAACCCAGGAGTGCATTTATACCATGATTTTCCTGTTTTACACTTCCCACTGTCGATGAGATGACAAGTATATGCTATTAGGCCCAGCTTCTTCTTTTAAGATGGAGTCTTTTGAACCTCGCTGTGCAGGCAAGTCTGGAAATATGATCCTCCTGCTATCAGCTCCCCATGTAGCTGAGTCATTGGAGCTACCACACCCAACTCTAACATTTGCTCTTTATGTTATTACTCAGCTTTTCCAGTTAATCTGTAGATAACTAATGATTTCATCTTTTTAGAAAATTAAACTTCTAAAATCAATGGCTCTCTTTTTATAACCTCTTTAAGAATTTAAATTTTACTATTTTTATGAAAGAACATAATATGGATGTTCTCTTGTTAAATATAAGCTACCAGTATCAGTTCCACTTTGATTTTTAAATGAGAAATATTTTAAAACTCTTAAAGATTAAAAACCAACAAAAGATGATACTCATTTATAGAATTCCTACATTCTTAATACTGGCAAGGAAAGGGATATGACTTTTTTCAAACAGTGTCAATGGCAATCTAAGAGGATACAATCTTTGTGTATGTATTTCCATCTGGGGTCAACTTTGCTGAAGTTTTAAGAGACACACACGTATGTCCCTTAGATTTATTTACTTGTAGAAACCCATTGCTTGAAAATAATCAAAAATTAGAAGCAATGTTTATTATTAGTGATATTCAACTCAGTTTTTTTATGGCCTCCTCTTTGAAAAATCAATTTCTCTAGATATTTAATAACAAAGAATTGGTTTCTATTATAGTACAACCAATGAAATATGAATAAAATGCTATCTCAATCCTACAATCAATTTTGGGGGGTGGGGGGGGAGTTTCAACTGCTTTTCCTCTTCTCTTTTGTTTCCTAAAACACATGGGAAATATCCAGCATAAAGAAACTTCAAAATAAATGTTATCTGAATGGATGGGTGAATGAATGGATAGGTGGATGAACACATGGATGGGAGAAAGGATATAGCCCTCAAGGCTATGGATTCAGAATCTGAAGTTGGCACTCTGTTCTTGATATGGAATCCCTAGGGGAACATTTTTGTTCTGTACTAGTTATATATGTTCAGAATAATACATTAAAAAAGGAAAACTAAGGCTGGGAATATGGTCTAGTGGTAAAGTGCTCGCCTCATATACATGAAGCCCTGGGTTCGATTCCTCAGCACCACATATATAGAAAAAGCCGAAGTGGTGCTGTGGCTCAAGTGTCAGAGTGCTGGCCTTGAGCAAATAAAAAAGCAGCCAGGGACAGTGCTCAGGCCATGAGTTCAAGTCCCAGGACTAGCAAAAAAAAAAAAAAAGGAAAACAACACATAAAGTGATACTACAGAAAGTTAAACCATTCATTTTCTAGGATGGTTTTTAATTTTCAAGATAATTTCAGTGTTGAACTGCTTTGCTTTAGATCAGTAAGTCACTCATGCAAGGAAGCAATGTGTGGCCATTAGAACCCCACAGTAAGTTAATGACTGCTGTTTATTTTTAATTACTACTGGGAAGAAGGATTTCAGAGCTTTTTAGAGAGAAGCAAAAACAAGATGAACACATCCAGCCATCATATACTTTGCAATATAAGTGTTCTTCAATTAAAATCATCCAATTAGTCCTTGACAACAGTACTGCCTTTATCATGAAGATTGCTGCTAGGAACTAATATCTTTCATCAAGTGCTAATAATAAGACTACTTTCCTAATTGTTGGGAAAGCATATTCTTCTAATAACTCCAAACATTTGCTCACCTTATTAAACCAAGTATTTTTAATATATACTTAGAAAGTATTTCCCTATTTTGTTTCTTCAAGTAACTGCTTAAGAATCATGGGGACAGGAACTGACGGCTCATGCCTATAATCCTAGCTACTAAGGAGGTTGAGATCTGAGGATGATGGTTCAGAGCCAGCCTTGGCAGGAAAGTCTGTGAGACTCTTATTTCCAATTAACTACCAGAAAACCAGAAGTGGCACTGTGGCTCAAAGTGGTAGAGCACTAGCCTTGAGCTGAAAAGCTCAGGGACAACATCCAGGCCCAGAGGTCAAGCCCTATGACCAACAAAAAAAAAAAAAAAAGAGAGAGAGAGAGAGAGAGAGAATATCATGGGTATGCATGTGTAGGAATAACATAGTGTGCATAGACTACAGCCCTGTTTCAGGTTTCAGACATTCATTGTGAGTCCTGGAACATATTCCTCATACATCAGTGGGGACTGTGGTGTCTGTGGGTGTGTGTACACACACATGTAGTCACACTGTTTGGGATTATCTCATGATACCAGAGAGATATAGGGATCTCTGAGCGGAGCCACATTCTAACAGTTGTCAGCATGTACAGCACTGGTCAGCTGGGTGTCAGGAAACCAGGTCTCTTGTTTCTAGAACTTTTCAACTTAATTTAATAAGAATTCCTTACTGTTAAGAAAGTTGCTCTCCAAGAACTCAGATCTAATGACAACCTCAAATGCTTGGTAATTACTACCTTGAGACTACAAGGAGAAAGGATTCTGAAGTCTTAGTGAAACTTAGTACATCTTCTGAGACTTAGTGAGAACTACTGGTTGATGGTTCATGTCTCTCTCATGCTCAGCAATGGGGAGTGACAGTGTCCTGTAGTAAATGGAACAATAATGACAATGTACATACCACAATAGTAACTATAAAAAACTTGCCTGGTTATTGAGAATATAAAAAAAATCATAAAGATAAATTTGTGAATTGAATCAATAAATTCCTGATTTTGAGAAACAAAAGAAATAAGTAGGTAATCCAACAATAAAGGGGAGGTTTAAAGCCAAACATACTCTTCTAGGAACTAGTAAACAGTTTGAGCTTGCTTTCAAGGAATCAAGATACTTGTGATAGAAAACAAATAAACTACCAAAGTGCCTATGGCAGTTGTACATTTTCGAGCATTGACCATCTCACTTAGAAATCTTAAGTACACCCTTTATCTAGCAATCTTAAGTACACCTATTACTTTCTTTATTGTACCTACTAACACTTGCTAAACATTTATAGGTTTATGAGTTTGCTATCTGCCTCTCCCAGAATGTAACCAGTAGAACTGTGCCTTTCTTACTCATAAAAATATCCCAGTAGCCTAGAAGATTATATCGTACAAGGTGATGAAGAAATGTTAAATGAATGACAAATAACTGGAGTGAAAAATACTGCCAAAACAGCAGAAAAATATAGTGCAGAGCCCACGGGTTGTAGAAACAGACAAAACCCGTCTCTATCTTGATTCTATTATGCAAAAGAAATCTTGAAAATGTTCATGGGCCAGTGTGGTGGCACATGTCTATAACTGTAGCTAGATAGGAGGTAGAAAACAAGAGAGCATCCTAGTCAACCCAAGAAAAGTAAGTGGGATCTCATCTAAAAAAACAATGGAAAAGCAAAAGGACTGGGAAGTGTGGTTCAAATGATAGAATGACCCTGAGTTCAATTCCCAATACTGCAGTCTTTTAAATGGGATTGATATTAATATTTTCAACCTTATGTAATTTTAAACATCTCCATTTATAAGACTTGGCAAATAAGTGTAGTTAACTCAGAGTTATTCAATGGATAAATACAGCATTCAATGAACATTTGATAAATGTATTTATAGTTGAGACTGTGTTAAGTAACAGCTGAATATAGTTCTGATGCATAGTCAGAAGACAGTGAGAGATAGTTATTATTGCCATTGTCTTTGTTGGTCTATTATTTTCTTTCATTTTATAATTCAGAATGTGTTCAGGCTTCCCTATCTATTAGCATCAGTCTCTTCAAATTACCTGAACTATGCTTCAATAATTTCCTTTCCTCACAGTTGTGCTCTGACTGTAGACTATTTTTAATACTACAATGAATCTTTTTCTTTTATTCTTATTACTTTCTGGGACACTAGTATGTGAAAACACAATATATCTATTTGTGAATATGAAAATATGTAAAGGGTAGTACGTGAAAGTTCAATATTTATTTGTGATCTCATCTGTATCTCTCATCCATATCTGAGTAACTCACAGTAATTTACTCAAATACTAGGCAGATTTTAAAGAACTTTCTGAGCTATAGAGCTATGGTAAATTCATGTCATATACATAGTATATATTCTGTCTCTCAGATTTCAATCTAAATTTTGAAAGAGTAGGCCATAGTAGCTTTCAAATATGATGTGAATATATTAGGCTAGTCCTTTTTGAGATTGCAAAAGAAATATAATTCTCCTAATAGAATTTCTCTAGAGAAGGAATTTTAAATAGCTTTGCATTCCTGAATTCACATAAAAGAAAGACAAAATAATCCTTTAGGTGATTTAAGTTAAGTAAGGTGTCATCCCACAAGATTGTAGGTATCTATAGCCTGCAAATAATTTTGGTTTTGACAGTCAAAAATGAATTCTATATGGTATTCTAACTACCTGTCAGAGAGAGAGAGAGAGAGAGAGAGAGAGAGAGAGAGAGAGACAGCTTTACAAAGACAAGTTACCTAGGTCTTACAAAGGGAATAAAGAACTATTGCCTCTAATTTGATTTGACCTTGAAAACAATGTTTAAGTCTCTGAATCTTTTAAGCGGCATCAGTGGACTACAAAAATTCTCTTCATATATTTCTTAGTGCAAGAAGACAACATCTTATTAAAATGCATTTCCCAAATGCACATGTGCACACATACCATGTACAATTAAAATAGATAATTTGTATTAATCATTTATGATTGTATATTTGGCGGGGGAAGAGAAGTTCTGCGGCTTGAACTCAGTGCCTGGGTTCCCTCCTAGAGCTTTTGTAATTCTTGCTCAAGGCAACTGGTCTACCATTTGAGCCATAGCCCCACTTCTAACTTTCTCATGGCTTCAAACCACAATCTTCATCTCTCCCAGCTATGGCATGAGCCACAAATACACAGTTTGACTAGAGATATTCTTATTTCCAGCCATTCTATTGATTTACTCACTGTTAAGATGACTGGGTACACTGAGGTTGACTCTTTGCTGTATCCTAAACCCTGGGTTAAGGCCCTTAAAGTGACCAGGAAATACAAATAAGGACCCAGCAACATTACAAGTTGGAACAAAGGTCTTACCATTATTGATAAGTAGAATCAGTTGGGAGGGGCATTCTATTATCAGAAATGAAAATGGGGAAAAAAAAATCTAGGGTTGGTCTCTGAAAGAGAAAAAAAAAAAATTTCCCTGAGAATCTGTCTTCTGCTCTCAAGTGGGTTTGTGGCTCAATTTCACCCTACAGATATGGTCTGGGAAGTTTAAGAGTTAACTTTAATGGATCCTGCATACCTAGGTCCTAAAACTGAGTTTTAGGATTTTCTATAAATAAATTCCAGCCATTGGGAACTCAGAATCCCAAAAAAAATATGAAATAAGGAAATAAGCTGCCATTAATAAATCAAGGCAGAAAACTAACAATAGAATTAGATACTCCCAATAATTCCAAAGGCTAAATTTATCAAATACAGTATATAGTCTATGTATATTACATAAATCAGAAACAGATTTAAAACATAAGGAACAATGTTGTATTTTGAAAAGACAGACATTTTTAAAAGAACCAAGCAGAACATCTGAAAATTTAAAAATATGTAACTAAGTATGTTAAAAAAAAACAGATTGGTATTTTTAAAGTACTGACAGAAAATGTATATTTAAATTTTTCTTAGAATTCAGCACACAAAACAGTAATGAAAAATGTGAGAGCTATGCCTCAGTGCATGATAAAGTATACTAGCAGATACTCAAAGCTCTAGAGGAAGACAATAAAAAGAATCTAGGGTGGAGAATTTTCCAAACTGATTGGGGAATCAAAGTAAAAAACGAGGTAAGTAGAAAATTTTTAACTTTTGTAGGTCATGAAATGATACCACACTAAAGACTGACTCTATTGGAAGGAGTCCCAACCTAAAAAGGTCCCAGGGTGTGACAGGAGCCTAGAATACAATAACAAATTAGAAGCAGAGTTCAGTCGTTGGAGTGTAGTTTACATGAAATACAACTCAATGGCTTACAGTATGCAATTCAACACATTAAAAAAATCCATAAGTCATATAACTACTGTACAGATCACCATGTAAAATACTCAGGTTACCCCAAAGTTGTCTTTTTCCTAACCCTTCCCCTCTCCCCACCCAATCCATAGCTCTTAAACTCAGGGCTGTCAGGCTTTCTATAGTATGTTTTCACCTTTTCTAGAATCTCACCTAAATGAAATGATTCCATGTGCATTCTTTCACTTCTAGCTTCTTTAATTTAGCTTAGTTCTTTTGAGATAGAGCATGTTATTGTTATATTAGTAGTCTGTTGGTCTTTCTTACCAAGATACTGTTACATTGAGTGAGCACAATTTATTAATCAATAGTTTATGAACTCTTGGAGTGTTTCCAGTTTTTGCCTATTATCTCAAAGCATCTATGAGAAGGTAAATATTTGTATGGATACATGTTTGCATTTCTCTTGAGTGAAATAAGCTGCAAGTTAAATGGTTGGGTCATATGGTGCTAGGGTTTGAATGCCAATCACCAGAAAAACTCATGTTGAATTTTAATAGCTATGGTTAACAGCAATAAGAGACAAGAACTTTAAGAAATAATTAGACCATGAGGGCCTCACATTCATGAGTGGATAAATGGAGAGGGTCTCCTACTCCATTCCCTTATTCTGATCCTCCTTGTCTCTGTTTCCTCTCATTTCTCCTCCTTCTCTCCCTTCTGACCCCCATTTTTTTTCTGTCTCTTTCTTCCTCATCTTCTCTTTTTAATTCCATAATATGATGTCTTCTGCCAAGTTATGATGCAGTAAAATGCCCCTGTCGGAGCCCAGCACCTTAACCTTGGATGTCCCAGCTTCCAAAACTATGAGACATAAATTTTGTTCATTATAAATTATCCAGTCTGTGTTATTCCACTGTAGTAGCCCAAAGTGTAATAAAACAGAGTGGATAGTTCAACTATTAAACTGTCACCCAAAGCACTATTACTAGTAACAGATAAGATTTCTAATTGTTTCAGGTCTCATCAACCATTGATATAACATCACTTTCAAATTTTAGTACATTTACAGAAGATTTAATCTGCATGTCTTAATAACTATCTATCTTTCAAATGTATATTTTCTTTAAAGAAATTATTCAAATTTCAATTATAAAATAAATGATTTATCTTTTTAGAGGTCAGAATTCTTTATACAATCTTTTATTATATGTCTTGAAAAATATTTTCTAATTTACATTGGTTTTCATTTCCATAACAATGTTTGTACAGAGAACACATTTTAAATGATAAGTGAACTTTTATTATAAATAATTTTAATCACAATCCACTTTCTTGGGAACATGTTTCATCTTTGCTTAATCCCAAGTCATAATGATTTCCCCTTTGTTTTTTCTTCTACTTTTATGGGTTTCTTTTGAAATTATATTCATCTGGTATGAGGTATGGATCAAGGTACTTTTGCATATGGATATCTAATGTTTTCAACACTAGTTTTGGAAAAGATTATTCTGTTTTCTTTGCATTACCTTGGCATCTTTGTCAAAGATTAATTTATCACATATGGATGAATCTATTTCTGGAGTCTTTATGCTCTTCCATGGATATTCATGCCAAAATCACAATGTCATGATTACTTTGACTAAATCAGGTAGAATGCGTCCATTCTGCTTCTTCCCAAATACTTTGGCTATTTTAGATAATTCCCATTTCTTAATAAATTTTAGAGTCACCTTTTCATTCTTATATAGATCATAAGTAGATATCCTAGCCTTTTAATGTTAAGAACAGAGCATTCTTTTTTTTTCTTTTAGCCACTAAGTATAATGTCAATGGTATGTTTTCCATAAATGATCTTCAGAATGACAAATTGCTCTATCTGTAATTTTGCTGTGTGTTTTCATTATGAGTAGGTGCTAAGATAATTACATGATTGTTCTTTTTAAACTTGTTAATTTGGTGAACACAATGACTTATTCTTAAATATTCAAATGAGTCACACTGATAGGAAATATCCAGAATCCTGATCTTTTCTACCTCCCAACTACTTAGGATTGCAGACTGAGCCACTGTACTTTGCAAGGCAGTACTTTTCTTAAAATTTCAATGAACTCTATCTCCTTCTTCCTCTAGTACCTAGCTCCACAAAGACTGTTTAGCCTCTAAGACTTTAATCTGTCTTTTCAATGCTGAGACATGCTAGGCTATTTGGAAGTCTAGAACAAAAAGCTACCTTTATGGGGCTGGGGATATAGCCTAGTGGCAAGAGTGCCTGCCTCGGATACACGAGGCCCTAGGTTCAATTCTCCAGCACCACATATACAGAAAATGGACAGAAGCGGCGCTGTGGCTCAAGTGGCAGAGTGCTAGCCTTGAGCAGGAAGAAGCCAGGGACAGTACTCAGGCCCTGAGTCCAAGGCCCAGGACTGGCAAAAAAAAAAAAAAAAAAAGCTACCTTTATGGATAAAGTTGGAGGCAATCATCAAGCTTCCTACGTTTGTCTCCATTCTCTTATGTATTACAGTCCTGAATTACCTGCTGCCCTATGCTTGAAAATATTATGACTTTTCAGTTGCTAATTGCAGACAGACAATCTCGGCATTATTTTGTTTCATGAGTAGGAGCATATATATGTGTATATATATTTGTATGTATTTGCTGGTTTCTGTACATGCTACTTATGAGAGAATGATATAAAGGAACAGGACACAGATGATGAAGATAAAGGAAAAGGTAGAGGAAGAGGAGGGAAAGAAGGTGGAGAAAGCAGAAGCAGCAAGGAAAATAGTGGCTATATTAATAAAATGAGGATGAAAATCAAGTCTATAAGATAAAGCTGGGATTCAATTGGACCTGATAAAAGATCATTTGTGCTTATTTTTCTCTTACAGAAGAATTTAAAGCCAAAACTCATCAATGACTGGAGTTAAATTTTGTTTCTTAAAGTTCATGGTCAGAGGATTCTACTAACTCCTAGGAGTCCTTTCAGCTAACAACATGAGAAGCCCTCTGGTTATTCATTCTGGGTTCTGAGCCTACAGTGGACAAATGCTTACTTTGTAATCAAATGTTGCAGTGTTGAGACTCTACTCCAACACTTGCATCATCTGTTGATTTCAAAATGAAGCTTATATAATTAATATGAAGTACAAAAGCAAAAGAATGATCATGTTTCTAGGACACCTGTAGCTAAGTAAAAGTGATTACTTTTCGTGAGATCATTGACAGAAAGACCGTAGAAATGACTCAGTAACTCCTCTTTGCAGAGATAATGAAACAGAGGTCAAAAGCATCTAAATGATGTCATCTAACTAGTTAGTGGTGGGGCAAAGACTACAGGAAGCAACTCTATTATTTCCTTCCCATTGCACCATGGATCATTGCTACTTGAGATTCCAAACAAGAGGTCTTAACATCTCCTCACTAGGAAAAATGAAAATGCTATTTTCTAAATGGACTCCAGACTGTTGCGAGGTGATCAGAGCAAATCTATTTAGTACTTTTAAATTAAAAGACAGGTTTATACATATTCATAATGAACTTGCAGAATGAATTTTACAAGTTTAATACGTATACTCAGTACGGGTAATTGTTTTTGAGATGAATATTTCTTATAATTTTTTGTAAATGTGGATTATTGGAGCACAAATTTATACAAACCTTTCCCTCTATAAAAAATTCATTTGAAAACATCTGTAGCTGTCCACAATTTATCAATGCTATTGTTATGGAGAATTTGAGAAACATCAGTATTTACTAAGTATCAGAGTCTACACATGCTCACTCAGCACATAAATCCAGTGTAATCTCTACAGAGTCTGTGCTGATGGACAGAGCAAGGGCTGTGTGCTTCATACAGTTCATCTTGCAGATTATACTTGGAATATAAGAATAAGAGTCTTGAGTATAACTTTGAGAATAAGGATTCTATATTTTACTTGTCAGTACACATTAAAATTTATGGAATGATTACTAGGTGAAATTATATAAATGCCACAGCTGAAGGTACGAGGGACTAAAGCTTAGTCCTTGCGACCAAATCAAAACATAACCAGTAAAGGTGGACAATGAAATATAAAATCCTATTATGAATATTTGAATCAACTTATGATTATCTGATTAAAAATACCAATAGACTAAGAATCCAAACCTTACATATTTACAGGAAAATATTCTCTTCAGGTCACTATTTCCATTGGTAAGAACATCACATTAAGAAAATTAAATATATTTAGATATCAATTCTAAAGATATTATTGTTGATTCTTTCTTAAAGATTCTATATGAAATTGCAATATAAGGCTAATTTTATCTCACCTAAATCTCAATGCATCACATTTTAAAATAGGTAAAATGATATACTATATCATAATTAGGCACTAAATAAACTGAGTAAGCATAGAAACAATAACCCTACATATTGACTTGCCTATATTTAAAATTAGTTTTTGCTAAAATGATTGGCAGGATGAAATGTGAAGGGTGTAAGTATCAAGACTGGTTTACCGAGTGCAATGGTAGATATTACTAAGGATAGAAACAGTGACTCTTTTATTCCATGCATGACTTCCTAGCAAACCAATCTAAATAAAACAGTAAAGTTGTAATGCATCGCTTTATTTTTCAAAAAAAATCAATACTTATTATAAATAGTGTTGTTGCACTTGTTTACAATGTCCTCTCTAGACACAATTTCCTAGGTGTCTACATCATTTATCATTTAGTTTGTTGATTTCCCCCCCCCCCCCCCGCCACACACACACACTTATCTATACAAAGACGAAGAGCACTGAAATGTACTTTTTGTTGTGAGGTCCAAAACTATTTAAGTATTTGGGAAGCCATGAACAATCTTCCATCTTTTGCTTTAATATTTTTGTTGTTGTTGTTGTTGTTGTTGTTTTGCCAGTCCTGGGGCTTGGACTCAGGGCCTGAGCACTGTCCCTGGCTTTTTGCTCAAGGCTAGCACTCTGCCACTTGAGCCACAGCGCCACTTCTGGACATTTTCTATATATGTGGTACTGGGGAATTGAACCCAGGGCTTCATGTATCAGAGGCAAGCACTCTTGACACTAGGCCATACTCCCAGCCCTGCTTTAATATGTTTTAAACCTCCATTTTTTTTCTTTTATTATCTGCAAGTAGTTGTCGGGAAAAGATTCAATTCAACATGTCAGTTCATGAGTGCAATGCACCTTGATCAATGTCATCCCTTTCATTGTTCTCTATCTCTCCCAACCCCACCCAAGTTACCCAGATTCGTCTTCACATATGTACACTGACTATTAGGACATCATTCACCCACTCTTTATTCTTTCCACTCATCTGCTCCTTTTTTGGATCTCATCCACTTCTGATAAAACATGTTTCATCTTTCTGATATTCATTTTGTTAAACTATAAGTTAGTTGCTCAAAGGAGACAAATTTTTAATATTAAATGGAATGTAAACTACTTTATTTCCTACAAACAAATTTATTGAGCTTGTGATTTAATTAGTAGTAAAGTAAAAGAATGAAGGCCTCAGAGCTAAGTGCTCACTAAATCAATAATGCTTATTTTAAAGTATTCTTTTTATAAATCTGAGTAATAGTTTAACTTTTAAGCAGGACAAAAATGTAGTAAAGGGAAATTAATGTGCACTTCCAACTTAGACTTAGACTGCACTCCAGTTCTGCTACTTCCAAGGTCTGTGAGCTGGGACTTAGTACCTCAGGCTTCTTCCTTATAAAGCAGAAAAACACAATATTTGCTTCACAGAGATGGTAAAATATAATAAAATAATACACATATATGAGATAAGTCTATTGGTATGGCATACTAATTAAGACAGAAAAATTATTTCATAAGTCACATTAATTTCACAAATATCTATTATGTATCAAGAATTGTTAGGTATTTTAAGTAAGAAACAGATCTTTTTCTTGCAAGAAATATAGTTTTAAAAGATTGTTTTAAACAGAAAAATTTAACTCAAATTGGTAATAGTACATTAGGATGCAGATGGGGAAATGGAAAAATAGGAACAGATATCTTATTAGACTTGCAGAGATAGTTTTAAAGAAAAGGTGATTCATTAGATACATTACACTCATATTTCTGAAAATACCAATATTCAAGGTATTATGGAATGGAATAAGTTATCAGCATTCTGGCTCAAGTGGCAGATTGTCTACCTGGCAAGCTCAAGAGGAGGCTTGAGTTCAAATCCCAGTAGTGACAAAAAATAATGCAAGAAAAATATATACAGTTTTGTAATTAACCTTGAAAACCATTATATTAAATAATAAGTCTGGAAAAAACATGCGCAATCTAGGACGAAAGAAAGGCTATATAAGCAAGAATAAAAATAAGGAAATACCTATTTGAAATTAGAACGTACCATAACTAAGGCTATAAGACAATAGATAATGAGGAGTACACATATAGCATTTAAATAGACAATAGATACAGTATATGAAGAATTTTCCCAATCTCACTCCAAACAAAGACAAACCATGTAGTAGACAATGGGTAACAGCTCTGAATGGGTAAGTCACAGGTGAGGTATGTAAAATACTAGTTCTCCGGTAATAGGAATCAGAGTAAATACTTTATAACCAGCAGCTGGAACCTATTACCGACATGGGCTTGGAGAAAAGTGTACTATCTCACAGTGCTGATGAGTATATTATGAAGGATAACAATCTTTTTGGAAAGCGATATGGTAGGGTCTATAAAAATTTAAAAAGTCATTTGCCTTATGATCTAGCAATTCCACTCCTGATATAGAGTGCCATAAAAGTAACAATATAAGGACACAAGTACAACATGAGTGGCTTTTGTGAACAATAGTTATAATGTCAAGAAACCTGAATTCAAAGATAATGCTTAAATCAGAGGAGGACTAGGGATGTAGCCCAGAGGTGGAGACCTTGACTAGCATGTGCAAACTTGTTGGTTCAATCCCAGAACCACTCACAAACACACACACACAAGGGCTGGGAATATAGCTTAGCGATAGAGTGCTTGCCTTGCATGCATGAAGCCCTGGGTTCTATTCCTCAACACCACATAAACAGAAAAGGCCAGAAGGAGAGCTGTGGCTCAAGTGGTAGTGCGCTGGCCTTGAGCAAAAAGGAAGCCAGAGCCAGTGCTCAGGCCCTGAGTCCAAGCCCCAGGACTGGCAAAACAAACAAACAAAACAAACCACACACAAAAAAGCAGAGGGAATGGTTTAATAAGTAATGGTATGTCTATGCCATGGAATGCTATGCACTCCATAAAAAATTAGTGTTCAATGTACTTGAGAAACAGTTCAATGGTATTGTTAAAGGGAAATAGCACAGAAGAATGTTATGTTTCTACTTTCTGGAAGTAAAGAGCAAGGACAAAAAGCCATTAGAATGCAAATAATGGTACAGGAAACAATATAGTAGCATAATGAAAACTATACTGGGGATACATAAAAGGTTATACACATGAGAAAAGTGGTTGAGCTCATGCAAGGATAAAAGAAAAAAGGAAGAAGTAAAAAAAGGAGGAAAAAAATCAACATTCTTAATAAAACAGTGTATTACCATAATTATACCTCCACCTCAATTACAGGTGAATTAATGTAAAAGCAGAACTAACCAACAATAGACTTAAAGTACCCATATACATTGACATATATGTATTAATGTATGTATGCAAATATAGTTGATATGTAGATAGATAGCGTTAGATAAAAATAAAAGCAGGTTTAAAGACTAATCAAGCATGAGTGGCTATGCCTGTAATTTTAGCTATGCAGGAAGCTAAGATCGGGGGGATTGCAAGTGTGAGGACAGCCACACAGAAAAGTTACCTAGACCCCGTCTATAAAATAACCAGCAGAAAGCAGGGCTAGTGGCATGGTTCAGTGGCAAAATATCAGCCTCGTGTTAGCTGCAGGAGAACCTGATCTCAAACCTCAGTGAAAAAATAAAATAAAGAAGAGCGAGGGCTGGGGATATGGCCTAGTGGCAAGAGTGCTTGCCTCATTACATGAAGCCCTGGGTTCAATTCCCCAGCACCGCACATATACAGAAAACGGCCAGAAGTGGCGCTGTGGCTCAAGTGGCAGAGTGCTAGCCTTGAGCAAAAAGAAGCCATGGACAGTGCTCAGGCCCTGAGTCCAAGGCCCAGGACTGGCAAAAAAATAAAAAAATAAAAAGGAGCAAAAGGAGAAAGAAGAAGCAGAAGGAGGAGAAAGAATGAAAATGAAGAGGGAAAATGAGGAGAAAGAGGAAGAGGAGAAGAAAAGAAGGAAGCAGTATAATTAGTATTTTTCCATGTATTAGTGGCTTATGCCTGTAATTCTAGCTATTGGGGAGGCTTAAAATGGAAGGCTCATGGTTCAAAGTCAGCTCAAGCAGGAAAGTTCATAAGATTCCTTTTTCAATACATAACTGGATACAGTGGCATACCTATCTTCTAAAAGTACATAGGACTGCATTCATTCACTTTTTTCTCTATTTGTCTGCCACTTCCTCCCCTTGACTTCAAACCCCACCCCCAACAACACATATCATTATGTTTAGTGTACATGTGTGAAAATGGAACAAGGTAAACTGAGGAGATAGGTGGAGTGTTAGAGAGATGGGGGAGAATGATGAAAGAAAGGGGTGACAGTGATCAAGATGCAAGATGAATTGTACTCATGAGCTTGTCAGGTTGACATGAAACCCCTTTGTACTACTTTGATAAGAATAATGGTAATAAAACAACACAAGATGCTGAGATACTGATTTCAATTCTTGTAGGATAAATATCCAGAAGTGAGATTCTCTGTTTCTAATTATATTTTAGGAACTGCCATAATTTTTTCCATTGCAGTCATACCAATTTGCATTTGTATCAACAGTATCCAAGGATTTCAATATGTCTATAGCCATCAGGGTATTTCCCTGATGGTGAGTGATGTTGAGCAATTTTCATGTGCTTGTCTTCCTTGGAGAAATGTCTATTCAAGTCACCAGCTAATTTTTTAATTGCTACTAGTTTTGTGTTGTGTTATTTTTCTTATATTTTTGTTTGTGTTTTACTCTAGCGCTCCATTATTTTCTTGTGTATTTTAGAGATTAACTCCTTCTACTTGGTTTGAATACAGGCCAGAATTATGTTTACAAGCATTTCCTCTCATTCCAAAGATTGCCTTTTTTTCTTTAAGCAATGTTACTTCTCTTGATGCATAGAAACTTTAATCTGCTATAGGTCCAATTGTTTATTTTATTGCTTTTTTTATTTTAAAAGTATATCTATACCAACAAGACTAATGTCATAAAATGTTTCCTTCTGTTTTCTTCTAGGAGCTTTAGGGTTTTGGAAGGGGAGGAGTCTTACCATTAAGTCTTTAATCTATGCTTAATTAATTGTTCTCATATGGAAGATTGTCCTCATATGGTCGGGAGGTGAGCTAAGAGTTCAGATTCATCCTTTCAAATATGAATGTTCAATCTTACTACCACTGTTGAAAACACTAATCTTTTATCATTTGCATATATTTTTGGCATCTTTTCAAAGATCACTTAATGAATGCATTTTTTTACAGGATTTCTGTTCCAAACAGTTTTACCTCTATATATCTGTGTTTATATTGGTACATACTATTTCGACTTCTGTAATTGGGTTCTTATTGATATCTAATTACATTCAACTTGTCCCATTGAGTTAGGACCTTGCTATAAAAGGGCAGTCAAGGAACCAAAGCCTCTAAGTAAGCTCTAGCCTATAAGTAAAATTCTAACTGTAAAGATTCTGCTTAGGCTACACAGCTCATTGTCAGTGAGGGGAGAATAAGAAAGGCCCGTGTTGACACCTAATCAACATAATCTCCATAACTTCTGATTGGATATCTAGCTAATTCTAACAAAAGCAATCTTGCTTCACCCTTATCAAAAGCATCCCACTTATATAATAAATGCTTATAATTATACTCTCTTCATGATTACAAAATACTGCTTTGATTAGATGAAACAAGCTTACCATGGAAACCTCTGCATCTACCTAAGTCCTCCTTTGCCACATACTGACTTTCTCAGATAGGTGTTCACATTTAGGAACAAGACCAACCATTGTACATCAAGTAGCAAAGGACTTTTCATCCATAAATGACCAGCCTTTGCACAGTACAAAAAGAGATAACAGGTTCTGGGACCTGATCACTTCCAAATTTAAATTTTGAATGATTTTCCCTGTTGTAGGAGGTCTAATCTCCTGACCACACTATTAACATTGACCTTTATGTCATTGGCCTGTGATTGCCCTAGAGAGTTCTTAGATAAAATAGCCAGAAAAGTTTAATTTGTTATCATCCCTAAAGTTAGATGTGTTTAAACTATATTATTATTTCTCTATGAGGAGAAAAAGAGAAAAAAAAAGGATAAATACATTCATTCTTATTACCCTGGTTTTAAATTACAATATTTGATAGGTACTAGTTTCTAGTAGATATGTGGGGAAATCTAGCCAATATTCTCATGTTTAGAAAATATGGTAGACCAATTGATCCCTAAAACTAAAGCAATAGACAGTTAGATAGGAAAGAAGGCTAGGGAAAGATATTTCAAAGTAGAAGAAAACAACATTCAAAGACTCATGAAGCACATTACGGATGGGTATTAGGAAAACACTTTATTCTATGGTTTGGCTGGAGAATAGGAGTGGTGGTAATTTTAGTACTATAGTTCAAAAAGACTAGAAGCCCTCTCATTCAATATATTGTATATTGTTAATTGTCATGTTTTTAAGTTTGCAAAGACACATAATTTCATTAAAAAACAAACATTCATTCCTGAATTATAATACTCTATTATAAAACATATAAGGCATAATTGTATTATAAAACATATTTACATATATAGGCATATAATCATGATTTACTAATCTTCTAAGGTATAAAATTACACTGAAGTCAGGAGGAGTCTTTAAATACATTTAAAGGTATTTGTCAAAAAAATCTGAGTATAGACAGAATCCTTTTATGTTTGTTGTATTTTTATAAGATTTTCCACACACTTTCACAGCTGTCTTACCATCAGTGACAAACACTGAGGAAAAGAAAACCTATTTATGTTAGTCTTTCAAAGTATTTCATTCAATTTTTAATTATACTTCAAGGCTTATATAAATGAAGTAAACTAAATGGTACAATATAGGTAGAGCCAGCACCACATGTCTGAAAATAATCACAACTGGTAATCATGTGTGATATTTTTTGGAAGCAGATATATTAGCGAGTAGAAAGCAAAGTACATCATGATGCAAGGAAGTGACCTAGCAGCTATGAGAATTCTACGCAATGAGCATCAGACAAGTGTTTTACAGAGGGAATAGACAGCACGAATTAGATCAAGGTTGTCAAGAATCCAATTAAGACAGCATTTGTCTAGTTCAATGAGGCAGGAAAAAATGAAAGATAGGCTTGCTGAAAACTGAGATTGCAGAGGAAAGCAGAATGGGTATGGTGACCCAAGCTCTACAGTAAGAGAACTTAATGGAAAGTGTGTTAGAGGAAGGCTTCCCAATATGGAGGCAGGACTGACACTACCTGGATTTGTATGTCAACTCTACTTCTCAGTCCAGTGACTTTGGAAGGTCAAGTCACTTACCACCGCTTAGCACTAATACAGGTAAACTATTCTGAAATGCACTTGGCATATTGTAAAAGAATTTACACTATTGTGTTGTTATCAGCACTATGAAGGCTTTTTAGGAGTGCTCAGATTTACATTTCAGATCTCTATGCCAATGGTGAGAGGCAGGCTGGAGGCCTAGCCCAGAAATAGGAAATGCCCTGGATGTTACTGGTGCTCAAGTAGGAAATTTTCACATAAGTAGAAGTTAAGCTTTCTCATGTGGCTGCTTAGCTGGATCTGGCTCATGAGAAGAGGGAGCAGTTGAGAACAAAGGCACCAAACATTATATCACTTGGCTGATGAGTAAATTCAGGAGAGTAGTAAGAAAGTCAAAGTAGATATTTCTAAGAAATTCCAAAAATAGCTATAAAAAGAGGAAAGAAAGGCCTATCTTAACAGTGTACAGTATCTGTATCCAGCAATCTCAACTGACCCTCTTTCTAATTAAGACATCAAACTCCTTTCTTTTCAAATTTTTTTTTTATAGTTCAGTATCACTAAGCCATATAAGTGTTCTTTGAAGATACAGGCATGAGAAGACTTAGGTATGAGTCTTGAAAATTTCTTCCTTTTAATATGAACTTCCCTGGTAACTGCTTTAGTGCTCACTCTGCTGAACAAACTCTGCACAACAAAATCAAATAGTAAAATCATGATGCCCCATCTACTAAAATATGAAAGGCTATGAATCTTTTCCAGCTTTCTGTGTATAATACTGGCTAGAAGTGGGTATATATTGATACTAAAAATATAATTAAGGTTTTCAAAAATGACAAAGGAGACAAAGTTATCATACTCAAAAAGGCCGGTCACATTTCCTATTTTATTAAAGGCAAAGATTAGTGTTTTATTAAACAGATAAGTGTTTATTCTATTCGACATTCACATAAATGTTTCATATACATTTAATTACTTTTACATCCTAGAGGTTTTTAAAAAACAGAGATGTTGATGATACAGAATAAAGCTGTACCTCAGAATAATAATTGATCTTACAAGTAAATTCAAGTTCCCCATTCATTGAAGTGAGTAAACATTTACTGAAATCTTTATAATTAGCCAGCACTTAGTTGTTACAAGTGAGCAAAAAGAGAGTCTAGCCTCTTAAGGAACTTCCAGTTTAGGAGGAAGATGAATGCCAACCAAAAATTAATGTTAAAAAATCTAATGTTATGGCTATGCTAAGGATGATGAAAGAAAGTTGAGCAGATCCAAATAGTTCTCAATAGGGGAATGTGATCTGTGTGAGAGTGGCCAAAACTACACAAAGAGGGAAAGTAAAATTTGAGGCAGATTGAGAGCCTGCACATAAATCCTGTGTCCTGAGGAAACCTAGGGCATTTAAAAACCTAAAAGGAAGACAGGGAAACAGAAAAACCAACTTTCATGAAATAAAGAGTGCACAGACCAAACTGTATTGCACTTTGCTGGAAGATCTCATGGTCTGAATCTCACAATTTGTTTATTTGGCAAGTGGTATCTTAATCAGTACAAACAGTTTAGGTGGAATCATTGTTTATTCATTCACAAAAGACATGAATTTGTTTTACATGGAAGTTCTGTTATTGATAGGCTTGAAAGGACCCCTGTAAATGGTATAGTAAAGGATTGTGGTAGGTTAAAACAAAGCTACATTTCTGCTACCAAAAGCACTTGAGGAAACACCAAATGCACTGGAAGGCAGAGAACAGATGAATCAAATTACTCTATCTCTGTTGCCCAGAAAACACAGGACTAAGCCAAGTTTTCAAGAAAGAAATATTCATTTCTGGAGGGTTTTGTTCTTTTTGTGATTCTCTCCCCAACCCTTCTTTCAAATGCTATTCCTTGACTGGGCATCAGTGGCACACAGCTGTAATTCCAGGTACTCAGGAGGCTGAGATCTGAGGTTTGGGGTTTGAACCAGCCCAGGCAAGAAAGTCCCTGAGGCTCTTATTTTCAATTAACAATGAAGAGGCAGAAGTACAACTATGGCTCAAATACTAGCCTTGAGCACAAAAGCTGAGGAAAAGTGCCCAGGCTGAGTTCAGGCCCCAAGACCTGGGGGTGGGTGGGGAGGCAAATTATCTGGGCCTAACAGGAGCTGATCCTTTCCTCCAGGTCTTCCTGAGTGCTCTCTAGTGTTCTCTATCCTGGAATGGTCTTTCCCCTTCTCTACCCTCTGTACCTGTAGACACACATGGCTGATGAAAATCTACCATTTCTACTACTCAGTAATGTTTACCTGTGCTCTCTAAGGAGAACAAAAGAAAGATTCTTATTCAGAAAGATCAAGTGAGAGACGAGGAAAAGTAATGGAAGAAGAGAAAGTAGGACAGGAAAAAGAAAGAGAAGACATATAGATATACACACAAGCATACATTCAGAGAGGGGGAGATAGAGAGGGAGAGACAAAGAGACAGAAAGAGATAGAGAGAGACAGACACACACACACAGAGAGAGAGAGAGAGCATTAAAATAATGGGAGTGGCAAGGATGGAGAATGGACATACCAGCAGATACCTGCATGGGCTAAGGCTGACTAAAGAAGATATTAAGTAACAAAAACAGTTAAGTTTTAGACTTCAAGAGGATAACTAGAAAGAAAACTTAAAAGTAGCATGCATGTAATAGTATTCATAGCGAGAGCAGTCGATCAAGGAAAACCTAAACAGCAAGCTCTGAAATGGCCTGAAACAGTAGAGTGAAGAATTTAATTTTTAAATTCCTGAAATTGAGGTCCACTGGCAATCTGCATACAACAAAGTAGCTAGAAGAGGGATATTTTTAATAAAATTACGAGTGTCTCTGGTAGTATTCATTCATTTGACAAATATTTATTCAATTCCTACAATGCCTTTAAAGTATATTTTAAGTGCCAGGATTATATAGACAATAATCTAGTAAGGGAAATATTCCATAGCATATGTGTTAAATTTTGATATAGTATGACAAGGACATGGAAAGGAAGGGGGAAATCAGAGTGACACTGAATTTTTATCATAGATTATCACTGAGTTGAAAGAGGAGCATCAACACTGATGGACGTTTGATGTCTGCAAGATGAGATGGCTGGTGGCATGTATAAAATTGGGTCATGCTTGAGAGAAAGGTGACTGTTCTCTACAAAATGTTGAGGATAAAGTCCTAAGTGACTTCCTCAAGTAGAAAAAAACCATTGACAGTCAGAGGTCCTAGGTAGAGCTTTTTACCTATTCTTTTTGGTTGACATAGTGCTAACTGTGAACCCCTAGTAAGTAGTTGGGTCACACGATGTTATGCCTACAGATTAGGAATAGTATTTTGACTTTGGTTATGTCAATTTTCTTTTTTTTTCCCTTTCTTTATTGTCAAAGTGATGTTCAGAGGGGTTATAGTTTCATATGTAAGGCGGTGCATACATTACTTACCCTTTTAAAAAGGTTATGTCAATTTTCTATCTATGTGTTCATGTTAAAGAACTTTAACAGAGTATGCCTTCTGCAAAGATTGCAAGATGCATGAAACAAAAGGTTTTTAGGAGAGAACCATCTTAGTTTACTATAAAATGTTTTTTAATTATGTGTTTATGGAAACATTCATATACATGTATGTTTCTGTACATATATGTGTATATAAATATGAAAATGCATATACATACCTATAGATACACATTCCTTAAATAGCCTTGAAAAAGGAATTAGTTCAACCAAGAACTGCATGCTTTCTTAAAGCCATATGCCTAAGCTATCTCTCAGGGTAGAGTTTAAAATGTAGAGCAGTGATTAAAATGTATAAATTCAAATTTGGCTCTAAAAGTAGAATTTAAAAGTACATTAAAAATGTAAATCAAGAGGCACTAATTTATGAATGTATGTTAAAATTATCTTGCCTTGTAAGGGCTTTTAGGCACTAATCAAACTTTATTTTGGCAATCAGACACTAATTTCAATTACAGGAAAATGATTTTATCTTCATGGACATGAAAACAGAGCAAAAATGAATAAATGATGCTCTTGGATGAGGGGGAGCAGAAGAAGATCCTGTGGTTTTTATACCTCCAAACTCCAAACATCTCACCCTTCCCCTGGCTAAAGAAATGACTACCCAGAGAATCAATGTGGAAACAATAAACTGATTATTACTTAGACCCAATTCATGGACAAATATGTAATTGAGTGGAGAGTGCAAACCATTTCTAAGAGGGAAGCAAAAAAGAAAAAAAAATCAGGAGTTGCTGGTAAGAGAAGAGAGATCAACTGTGCATGAGTACAAAGTGCCAGAACAAAGAACTTCAATGAAAGGCCATTGTGATCAATGAGAGCACCATGTCTTGCCCAGTCAACACAGATTCTAATATTTTGTACACCCTCGGTGAGCTGGAGAGATTGGGAGAAAGCAGCTACTTCTCGGAGATTTCCCGTGCCAAATCCTTATGGGCAGGGGGACTCTGGTACAAGGAGACACCCATTGTTGGGGGTGGAGTGGGATTGGGTCCTCAGAATTGGCTGGCCTTCACAGTTGGAGGGCATGTTTGTGTTTTGTTTTTTTTTTTACAGGTACGCAAATCATCAAGAAAAGTTACAGGGGCTGGGAATATGGCCTAGTGGCAAGAGCACTTGACTCATATACGGGAAGCTCTGGTTTCGATTCCCCAGCACCACATATATAGAAAACGGCCAGTGGTGGCGCTGTGGCTCAAGTGGCAGAGTGCTAGCCTTGAGCAAAAAGAAGCCAGGGACAGTGCTCAGGCCCTGAGTCCAAGCCCCAGGACTGGCAAAAAAAAAAAAAAGAAAGAAAGAAAAGTTACAGAACATTAAAGTTCCAAACAGCCTTTTTAGTCTGATTTGTTTGGACATTAGAGAGCAAGATCGGCAGTCCCCAGGATAAACTGCAAAAAATAACTCTAGAGAGAGGAGTGGTCTTTTCTCCAAAGGAAGGAAGAAATACTATTTTTGTATTGTTTCTTTTTCTTTGAATAGCCCTTATCTAGGTGGACAATATTAAATAATCCTGAGAAAGTGACTGCTGTTGGAGACTGAATCCTTTGGGAGCCTGATAACAAAGAACAATCATGGTTCATGGAATCTTGGGACACCGGGTCACAGAATATAGGTGTGAGACAGACACAAGTGGTGCTAGAGGAAAGGGAGAGTTCGATAGGGCCACACTTGAAAGCTTAAGCTGTGGAGAGCTGTGCTAGAAGCTTAGACACTGGAAGCAGCAAGACAGAACACCAGCAAAGGAAGGGGTCACAAGTTTGACAAGAAATGTACTCGCTACCTTATGTATGTAACTGTAACCCCTCTGTACATCACTTTAACAATAAAATTAGATAAAAACAACAACAGCACCACCAGCAAGGGCAGCCTTAGTGCCTGTAGCCCAGGTGCTTGCGTCTGGAAAGCCAATAGTTAGGACAACTGGTAGCAGCTCAATGGCAGCTTACATGGCAGCAGCAGCTGGGGAGAAGCATGAAAGTGGTTTGGAATTCCCTGTGTGAACAGAGAGTAGAGGCTGTGCATAGCAGCTGCCTATGTCCCTCATGAAGGTGAGTGGTTATAGCTCAAAACTGCCAGAAGTGTGTCACTGCAGCTGTTAAAAACTGGTGGAGGCACAAAACAGTGGCACCATTAGAGGCAGCCCAGGCAGTGAAGCCTTCGGTGCTGCACTTGTTAGAGGCATGTCCTCCCTTACCAGGTCTGGATTTGATTGTCTGAAGCTAGGCAGTAACAAAGCTTTGAGTCTGAGGCATGCTAAGGATAAAGGATCAATACCCAGACTACATGAAGAGCTGAAAATATAAACAACAAAATAATAATCCAGTTCATAATAGGGGCAAATTAATTGAGCAAAGAGTTCTCAAGAAGGACAAATGCCTAATAGATGCATGAAAAAGAATGTTCAACATCCTTAGCCATCAGGAAATGCAAATCAAAACTACACTAAGATTCCATATCACGCCAGTCAGAATGGCAAAAGTCAAGAAAACCAAACAAATGCAGACAAGAATAGGACAAAAGTGACCCTTAGATACAGTGGGTCCAATCACTATACAAATGAATATGGAATTGAAGTAGATTTACTTTATGACCCTACCATATTACTCTTGGGGATATACCCAAAGGAATTTAAATCAATATGTAAGAGTGATTGCTGAACACCTGTGTTCACTACAGTTCTGTTTACCATAGTCAATTCCATGCTGATCATGGACTAGTATTACTCAGCTACACAGAAGTGAAAATTATGCCATTTTCAGCAAAGGGGATAGACCTAGAGGTCATCAGAGTGAGTTAAATAAGACAATCTCAAAACACTAATTATCACATGGTTTTTCTCATTTGCAGAACCTATACCTAAATTATATATATATATACATATATATATATAAATGTATACCTAATATATGGAAAGAGAACATGAATGTTTGGGACAATGAAGGGAAGAGGGAGAGAGAAAGAGAATGATGGAAAAAAAATCACATTAACAACTGGAAAGGGTATGGGAAAAAGAAATCATCATATATTGTCTATTGGAGTAGTAAACTAGGCCAGGTACTATGTAATACAACATAGAGGTACTCAATGAAATAAAAATAGAACTCCTTGCTATACAACACTTGAGTTTCTACATGAAGGAATTAAAGTTAGCTTACAATAGAGGTAAGTGACACCTGTGTTTATTATTGCCCCAATCCTAATAGCCAAGTTATTGAATCAGTGTAGGTGTATTATCACCAGTTTAATGTAATATTATATATGCGTACATATAATATTCAGTTTTATTCAGCCGTAAATAAAAATTCAATTATATGTTTTCCTAGAAAATGGATGAAACTGGAAATCATCATATTGAGTCAAATAAACCAGACTCAGAAACATAAAATACCATGGTTCTCTCACATATAGAATCTTTATTTCTAATGGGCATAAGAATTGAATGGAGACAATTTTGTGGTAAATGGAGACCAATGAGAGGTGAAGAGGTACAAGGATAGTGGTATGATCAAAGTATAAGACGTATGTATATATGTGTAAATATCATGATAAAACCCATTGTTTTATACAATTAATATATGCCCATGTTTAAAGAGTGCATCAGAATTTGAACAAATATAGTGAATCACATGCATACTTACAAATAATAAAGCTGGCTGAAAGGTTGGATGGTGAGTTACAAAATAAAAACAGTCGGAGAGGTAGTATCAAATGAATGCCATTGAACAATATTACAAACGTTTTTTAACTTCTCCAACATGAGAGCAATATCCTGTTCCTGCACCTGGCAACAGGAACACAATGTTTTCTCTAGCTTTGTCCATATTTACCAGGAAGGAAAGAGACAACTACTATTATAGCTATCAATCCTATCTAGCCCTTTAATTTCTATTCAAGGCTTCCTGGAAAATTCATGTACTTACTTTACACATTTGATAGGATAGCAAACATATATGAAAATACTTTACTCTGTGGAAATCAATTAAATATCTTACAACATTTCTCCTCTTGGAAGATGGAAGGAACTTCTGAGAAGACAGCTTTCTAAAGTACATACGATTATAAAAATAGTGGTCAGGCAGCCACATTCCAAGGTCATCAATCTAACTGTCACTGACATAGTCCTTCTTAGGATACAGTAGAAAAAGAGCAGACCAAAGACCAAACCTCCCAAGGTTACTGTCAATTAAGGTGTGAATAATTTATCATTCTCTTAATCCTTTTTCAAAAGGTAGTTTGGCTATTCTTATCAGAATCATGGCTTAGCAGATTTAGGATTATATTCAGCATAAATGCTTGCAAAACTACCTGAAAACGGCTACTATAGGATTATTTGTGTCCATAAAAATTATAAAGAATGTCAGAGTTCAATGATAAACAAATGGCTTTAAAATTATGATACATTCAAATTGTGAAATTCTAGACAGAGTTCACAAATAATGAGTTACGTGTGTGAGGATATAATATTCATAATAAATCTCAGAATGGAAATAAGTTAAAGAAAATCTAAGCTCAAAAGCATACAAATATGGATATGTTTTATGCACATTACAATTTCCAGAGAACTTATAGAAGAAAAAATTCAAACACATTTAAATGCTAAAAGGGTTTGCTTCATGGTAATAAGATAATAGGAAAATCATAAGAAGAGGAACTCCTACCATTGTATAATTCAGTGTTTAAGATTTATGATGTCTATACAAAAAGAAAAGATGCAAATCTGATAAATGGCAGTGGCAGTGGTTGCAGCAAGTGAATGTTGTCTACTTCCATCCTTAAATTAGGTAGCAACCTTTCTTACTATCCAGGGACTTATTTGTGGATTGAAGTTAAATCTCCTAAGCCACATTACAAAAACTTGTTATTTTGCCTCTGTTGAGTGATCTAGAACTCATGGTAGTATTCAGAAAGACGGAGTAGAGACACATGTAGGAGAGGGAAAGAATGGCAAGATGATCTTACTAGTATAACAAGTTGAAGAAGAATCAAGATACCTGAGGATAGTAAGCTTGGCAGTTATAGTTTTTCATTTTCTGTCGTCAACAAAAATTTGAGTTCTGATTTAGGATTTCTAAAATATGTATAGTTTTCTTCACAATAAGAAAGGAAGTGAAGAGCAGAGATCTACCTTCTGTCCAGGAAGATATTAGTGGATTAATAATCACTAGGTCATGACCTAACAGGTAAAATGTTATTCACATCTTACCATTCATTTTACTGAGATCTGATGAGCAAAAAATTATTTGATTTCACTTACACATACATTCGAAGGAAGCACACCTCATAGTAGTAGTAGTAAGTATAAAGCCAGGATTGCCAGGGCTGAATGCTAAGAGAGTTGGGAAGGGGATACTTAAAGGAAACAAACTTTCCAACATATGATTAGTAATTTCCGGGAAATCTATTTCATAGCATGGTAATAACATTAAATTAGTTACTTCAGGTGTAGAGCATATATGTTGTACAATTCATGAGGCTCTTGATTCCATGATTCCATCCCCGTTTCTCCCCAAATTGAAATACCAGATTTTAAGTGCCATCACCACTACCACTTGCAAACATAATAAGTGAGCAGTGATGGATATGTTAAATTAGTTGATTGGAGTAATTAGTGTACAAGGTACACATGTATTAAATCTTTGTGCTGTACATTTTGGATATATACAATTTTTCAGTTAAGTATTTCTAAACAAACAATGAAGTGAAATATATACTATTTAAAAAAGAACAAGAAGGAGGAAAGCATATTTCTGAATAGGATTTAGGAAATATTTAAGGATGAGAGTTAAATAATACACCACAGACTATGTTATTTATGAAAATCATGCCACCTCCTAAAACAGCCTATTAAATAGTCTAAGGAGTGAAATAAAAAGGACAAGTGAAACATTTCTTAGCAGATATGGGGCTAATTGTTTAATATAGAAAATAATTCTGCAAGCTTTTATTTAAAAGGTAACATAAAAACTCGACTCTGGACTCTGTTTCCTTGTTGTGTATGTCCACTTCTAGGTGACACATCTAGTAATGTCCAGCTGATGAGGCTAATCAATGAAAATAAAAAGGAAGAATTAAAGACATTACATTTGTTTTGTGATTTATACGCAAATTACAGGACACCCTGTTGATACTAACAGATGAACTATGCCTTTGGCAACATACAGTATCTCTGTCTAATTGCTTGTAATGCATTTAAGCATTTTCTCTCTTGGAAATGGTGATTCTTTGAAGCAGAATCATGTGGCTTTCAAAGAAAAAAATTAACATTTTCTCTGCTTTTCCTGTTCCAAAGGATACATAGAAAAATGCATCTGGCACCTCTATATCTTCCAACTCTTTTGTGCTGTGACAGAATGGATAAGTCATTCTACTATTACATAAAGGAAGTGGAACATCACAGGGAATGGAAATTCACAAGAGAGCAAAAGCAAGTCAGCGAAGATGTGGCAAGAAAGCCAAGTTTCTGTTATGAAATGAATTAAGCCCATTAATATATTCTTTTATGTTTTAAATATCTGATCCTATTTCCTTTTTGCCTCCTTATACAAGATACATATAGAATTACACAGTGGCAAGAAAGCAAAATAAATATAGGAACAAAATAATGCATGCTTTCTTTGCTTATGGCAGTTTTACTATTATCAATTCAATCATTTCATAGTTTACTACTTTTACTGTGTAAAATTTACAGAAAATAAACTGCCAATGAGCCTATTATAATTTGAACATTATAACTGATAATACACTAATGACTGTCAAAAATACACTTCTGTAAATAGACCAGTCATCATGTAAATCACAAATGGCATTTGTAGTATATTGAATATTGGGCCACTCTCAGTTGTCTTATTATAAACTCCAGAACTGGCAAATCTGATATTGTTCAAGAAAAAGATTAGTTATAGAGATAGCTAAACTAACAATCTCAAAATAAGTTCATGCTGGATTATGTGGGTGTACTGAAAATCTACCATCTATCAAAGTGAGGAGACATGCATGGGAGAGAGCAGGAAGAGAAGAGGGCTAGGTAAAGGAGCAGGTAGAGAGGGAGTGATATAACCCCAAGTTCAGGAATACTAAAAGCCACAGAAGCTTTAAGAATCCAGGAAGAAAATGCCTGAAAAGGAAGTAGAGTCCTTTCAACACCTTGTTCTCAGGCTTCTGGACTAAAGAACTATGATGGAATACATTTCTGCTCTTAGGAAACAAACACTGCAGATTTCTCTTTATGTCCTCCCATTAATTCAAAGATTATAATAAATAATCAGAATAACTGTACTCACTGGGCACTCTGTGCATGTCAGAGAGAGTGATAATTTCTCCTTACTATTTTCTCCTTATTTAATCTGCCCAACAACCCCATGAAGATCATATTGCTAACTCATACTAAGGATAAAAAACAACAACTTAGAATTAGGGATCAAACCCCATTCAATCTGCTTCCAGTCCAAGACCTTCCATTAAAATTACTAGGGATGAATGAAGACTATTGGTTATGTAAGTTCTGCTTCGCTTGCGTGTACCCTGTTTCTGAAAAGAAGATGAATGATATGAAGACTTCAGACACATAGGAAGATATCACCTACTCTACAAAGTTCTTCAAGGTTTTAAAATCATGCTTACTTCTTATCTATTCAAAAATAAATTAGAAAAGCAAAGCATCAGTTGCCGGAATGAAGGATTTTTTTTTTGTTCGGGTTTTTTTTTTTTATGAGTTCAATTCATCTTTTTTTTTCGTCATTTTTTTCTTTATTGTCAAAGTGAAGTACAGAGGGTTTACAGAATGAGGAATGAGGTAACAAGTTGAATAAGAAATGTACTCACTGCCTTACATATGAAACGGAGTGAAGTTTTAAAAATACCCAAATGGCTAATAAGAAAATAACAAGAATACTCTAAAATTATGGCAAAGTAGTTTTAAGAATATAAATAAAACAATATCAGGTTTAGAAAATATGTTAAGAAATTATTAGATGATTAATGAAGGCCAAGAGTGGACAAAGGCAGCTAAGTTTCCAGTATTCAGCAGTAAATCTTTTCTTCAGCTATTTCTCTGATTTCCTTTTCATTGCAGTTATTCAAAGTATGGTAATGCAGCCATTGGCAGTAGAAACAGTAGATGTCTCAAAACACAGATTGTGAAAATATTACTAAAGGAGTTGTAGATTCTTATTCTACTATTCTGCTGATGTTATTTAAGAAAATTAAAGTAATGAGGGACAAGGTAACAAACAGTACAAGAAATGTATCCAATACCTAACGTATGAAACTGTAACCTCTCTGTACATCAGTTTGATAATAAAAACTTGAAAAAAAAAGAAAATTAATTTTCTCTTCTTGTTGATTTTTCACTTAATAAGTAAAAGAGGAAAGTATGTAGGACCTCTGATAAGTAATCCAGAACCTAAAAAACCAAAATTTTAGAGCCTTTCACCATAATCTTTTTAAATTCTATGAGCTACAAAGTGATCCTTGTTGTTATACTACACTTCCATAAGTCACTCCTCTTTTCACCAAAAATATGCTCCTTAATAATTTTCAAAGAATGAGAAAATACTTTTAAATCAAAACAGTGATTTGTAATTTAAATCAACAGTTTTTATTATCAATTAACATTTTATCCAATGTTTATAACTACTCAAGATGCCAATAGAAGTTCAGTTCAGCATTCCCAGAGACATGTACAAACCCCAAAAGATAATTGTATAGATTAGAGTGAACACCAATAAAATATAGGTCAAGCTCAATAACCTTCAAACAGCAGCCACAGTGCATACTAAAGGCACCAAGCATGAACAAGATGTTCTGCTGAAGCCAAAACCAATTCAGGGCCTTCTGAGGATGAAACATTTCCATATGCTGACATTGGCATGACTTTCCTTTTTGGTGATAGTTACTTCTACACATATTTTTTATTGTATTACTTTCAACAGTGTTTAAAATGACAAAAGGATTGCTGGTGATTAATTTTTATTAACTTGTCTTATTATGACTTACTTAAATGAACCAAAAGAGACAAAAACTGATTAGGAGAGAAAATTGTGGTTGGTAAAGATACCTCTAAGTCCACCTTTCAAATAACCAAAATGTCTATATTAGGAATCTAACAGTGGAATCAAGAACTGCATTGGCCCTACATTATACAAGTCCTTTCTTATAGAGACTTCATTTGTCTGCAACATCATACTTAATTCAAGGAAGCAGTGAGGATGTGATTTGTTAAAGATGTCAGAGGCTTCAGGGAGTATTTCTCTAGTAGCTTATTCCTTACTTGCGTCCTGGAGAGAGGGAGAAAAAAATCTCTGAAGAGGGTTTACAATATGCACAATATTTTTCTCCAATCCAAGTTGGTAATTCATTGAAAAATAACTAAGAGTCCCTGCCTGGTTTTGGGATGAGGGTTATACTGGCTTCATAGAATGAGTCTGGAAGTGAACGTTCTCTTTCAATTTCATTGAAGAAATTTTGATGGTTTTTTTCGTCTCTAATTGATTTAATTCTGATTTGATTTTAATTATTTGCTTCCGTCTATTGATTTGGGGTTTGGCTTGTTGTTCTCTCTCAAGGAAATTAAGGTGCTTCCTTAAATTATTGAGTTGCTGTTTCTCCAGTTTGTTGATGTATGCACTCAGAGATATAAATTTTCCTCTGAGTACTGCCTTTGCTGTGTCCCAAAGGAGCTGGTACTTTGTGCCCTCAACTTGGTTGAAGTCCATAAACATTTGAATTTCCATTTTAATTTCTTCAATGACCCTCTGATGGTTCAGCAGTGTGTTGTTTAGTCTCCATGAATGGTAGCAATTTCTGTGGTGGCTGTTTGAGTTCAGCTCTAATTTTATTCCATTGTGGTCTGAGAGAATGCAGGGAATGGTTTTGATACTTCTGAATTTGTACAGATTTTCTTTGTACCCTAAGATGTGATCTATTTTGGAGAATGTTCCATGTGCTGCCGAAAAGAATGTGTATTCTGTCCTTGCTGGGTGGAATATTCTGTAGATGTCGATTAAGTCTAGTTGGTCTATGCAATTGTTTAGTTCTGTGGTTTCTTTGTTCAGTTTTTGGCGTGTTGATGTGTCCAGAGGTGATAGTGGAGCTTGCAAGATAAACAGAAAGATCTTTTCCGGCCATTCAACGTACAAAGGACTCATATCTAAAATATATGCAGAACTAAAAAAATTACCTTCCCCCAAAACAAAACCACAAAGAACTAATAGCCCGCTCATCAAGTGGGCTAAAGACTTACAAAGAGACTTTTCTGATGAGGAAATGAGAATGGCCAAGAGACATATGAAAAAGTGCTCTACATCACTGGCCATAAAAGAAATGCAAATCAAAACAACATTGAGATTCCATCTCACCCCAGTAAGAATGTCATATATCAAGAAAACTAATAATAACAGTTGTTGGAGGGGATGTGGCCAAAAGGGAACCCTACTTCATTGTTGGTGGGAATGTAAACTGGTTCAGCCACTCTGGCAAGCAGTATGGAGATTCCTCAGAAGGCTAAATGTAGAACTCCCCTATGACCCAGCAACCCCACTTTTGGGTATCTATCGAAAAAACCACAAACAAAATCACAGTAAAGCCACCAGCACAACAATGTTCATTGCAGTGCAATTTGTCATAGCGAGAATCTGGAACCAACCCAGATGCCCCTCCATAGATGAATGGATCAGGAAAATGTGGTACATATACACAATAGAATTTTATGCCTCTAACAGAAAGAATGACATTGCCCCATTTTTAAGGAAATGGAAGGACTTGGAAAAAAATATACTAAGTGAAGTGAGCCAGACCCAAAGAAACATGGACTCTATGGTCTCCCTTATTAGGAATAATTAGCACAGGTTTAGGCAAGTCACAGCAGAGGATCACAAGAGCCCAGTAGCTATACCCTTATGATCACATAAGATGATGCTAAGTGAAATGAACTCCATTTTATGGAAATGAATGTTATATCACAGTTGTAACTACTTTCAACATCCCATGTGTATCTGTAGCTTCTACTATTGATGATGTTCTTGTATCACCTTCTTGTGATTGTATCTACACTATCTCTGTAATCTCATCTGAGTATATTGGAAACCGTGTATACTGGTATTAGAACTAGGAAATTGAAAGGGAATACCAAAATTGAGAGACAAAGGGTAAAAAAAGAGAAACAACAACAAAAGCAATACTTGCAAAACTGTTTGGTGTAAGTGAACTGAACACCTCAGGGGGGGAAAGGGTAAGGGGGAGGGCGGAGGGGGTATGAGGGACAAGGTAACAAACAGTACAAGAAATGTATCCAATGCCTAACGTATGAAACTGTAACCTCTCTGTACATCAGTTTGATAATAAAACTTTAAAAAAATAACTAAGAGTACTTTTTCTGAGCTAAAGTATTAGAGAAGATAGGAAAAAGAACAAGTTTTTGTCCTAAGAGAATATAGATCTTAGTTAAGAACCGAGTGAGATGTGCTTAGTTCTGTGATGGGAGACAGCAAAGCTTCCAGTACTCAGAAGGACAGGGTCTTTTAAAAGAAACACTGAAAAGTTACTTGGATTTTTTTTTTTTTAGTATTCTTTAATATTCTCTGTAATATTGAGATTATTATGAGAGTCACGCAAATCAAAAACTTCTAGTGCTAGTAGTTAAATCTTATTGGCTCCTGTAATTTAAATAATGTTTTTACATTTACTATGTTTTCCAAAGCCTCATTATACTTGTAGGATTTTCTAATTATTATTGTAGGGTACGAGCACTAATTTTCATAGTTCTTCTGTCAGTAACTGCTATGAATATCTTTAAACAAACTATTCTGATATTAATTTTAGACTTACAGAGAACATTAGATTTCACATATACCTTTCACTCACAACCTTCTCTAATACCTAAGATCACCCTAGCACACTTGCCAACACAATTGAATTAACACAATTGATTATAGGTTATGTGCAATTTTTAACAGTTTTCCCTACAATGATCTTTGTTTTCCTTTGGAAATCACGAAGAATGGTTACATTTATGTAAATCAGGTAATGAGTGCATTTCTTTTTGAAAAGTGGCACCCTTCCCCTCACTTTCTCCCAGATTTCCTCTCCTATTCTCCCCCCCCCCACCACCAAGGAATCGACCCACATGACCCTCAGTGAACAAATGGATCAAGAAAATGTGGTATATATGCACAACAAAATTGTACTCATCCATTAGAAAGAATGACATTGTACCATTCCTAAGGAAATAGAAAGAGTTGGGAAAAAATTACATTAAACAATATAAGCCAGAATTAAAGAAAGATATGCTGCATGGTTTTCCTCATTTGCTGTAACAAGAATGTGCCTATAAATCTCCAGGTATACACACTGGATGATGAAAGACCAAAAACAACTTACACTTGGACATGATACAGCACTCTAGACATTTACACAATGAGACCAAAGGAGGATATTCTTAGAAGAGGATCACAAAGCCTCAATAGCTATGTGCAGATGGTCATATAAAATGATATTTCTTGAAATTAACTCCAAGAACTAAAAACAAGAGACTGTTTTTTTCTTTTGTTACCATTTTTTTTCCGTGCCTTGTGTTTTTTGTAAGTTTATCTGTCTAGGGAAGAGTCAAGGGGGAGAGCGGAAATCGCCAGATAAAGAGTGAACACATGCAGCAATGATACTCACAGGACACAACATCGAAAATTAACATTCTTCTTCTTTCCTTTTTCTCTTTCCTTTTTCCCTTCACTTTTTTTGTGGTATAGGTCCTGGGGATTGAACTCAGGGCCAGGTACTGTCTTGGAGCTCTTTTGCTCAAGGATAGCACTCTACTACTTGAGCCACAACTCCACATCTGGCTTTTTCATAGTTAATTCAATAAGATTCTCATAGACTTCCCTGCCTAGGCTGACTTTGAAACAGAGTCTTCAGATCTCAGCCACTTAAATAGCTACGATCATAGGTATGAGCCACTGGAATACAACATTACCATGACCATTCCTTTTCAGTGAAATAAGTATACACTTTCAGTCTGTTAGTGTTGTCCACCAATCCAATACATCATAGTTTCTAAATACTATGAAAATAATGATCTACTTTGCTTTGAAAAGTAATAAAATTAGAAATAATTGCTACCTATTTAGGTGGCTGTTGGACTCCTAGTGTTTGAGAAAGAATTCATGTAATAATCTTTGTGAACTCTATAGAAGTGTGCAAACATAATATGAATGAATGCAATTCTACTAGTTTGAATTGTCCTCAGGTCATTGTATACAAAAACAATTTATTGCTCAAAATGTGTTTAGTAAGGATCTCAGTAGTAACAATAAATTAACAAATATTTAGTTACACCTTGTGTTTTCATACAAGATACAAAGATCAACAATTAATTTAGATTTTGCTATGTAGAAAGGATTTTTGAGCCCTTTATATCTACTTGAAATAACTACTGCCCCAAGAACAGAGTTTAAAAATTAACTTATTCAAAATCTAAGATAAATATTTAAAGCTTTAAACTATTATTTTACTTCATTTATCTAATATCATCACTCTGTTTTGACAAATGCAGGATGTAGAAGTGTGAAAAATTCTTCCAAAATCCATTGTAAGAATATGAGGCTGCCCAGTCACTTCTGATGTCTAGCAAGAGTAAACTGTCTGGCTTCATAATAAATTCTATATAATTGGAGTAGTTGTTTATAAGTGTTTCACAATTTCAATTTCTTCCAGTGAAGAAACATCTGGAGCAGTTGCTATGATATTCCTACCCATTTCTAGGACCATAAGAAGACAATTAATCATGAATATCCTAACTGTGACTACCACTTTTCAATTTGTTTTGACTATTATAAAATAATAGCATGCTATTGCTTAGTCATAAATAAAGTTTTAGTAATAAATAATGAATGCCAAGTGTTATTGGCTCCTGCCTCTAAACAATCCTTGTTACTCAGGAGGCTGAGATTGGAGGACCCAGGTCTGAAGCCAGCATGGACAGAAAAATCTTCAAGCATCTTAGCCCCAGTTAATTAGCAGCAACAAGCTAGAAGTGGGAAGTGTCATGCAAGTGGCAGGAAGTACACAGTGATTAAAAAAGCCATGTGTAGAGTTCAAGCCCAATGCACGAAAAAAAAAATTCAAAAATATTATTAATTTTATTTTCAAAACTAAGTAATTCTTGTACTAGTACTTTCATTGCTTGACCATAATGATAGGAAAACGATAATTGTTAAAAAGTAATGTTTGATCCTGGAGATGGTGGCTCACACCTGTAATCCTGGCTACTCAGGAGGCTGAGATAGGAAGGTTCAAAGCCAGACCTGACAGGAAAGTCCACGAGACTTTCATCTCCAAAAAAACTACTCAAAAAGGCCCAAAGTAGCACTGTGGCTCAAAAGTTAATTTTTTAGCCTTGAGCCAAAGAATCTCAGGGACAGCACTCAGGCCCTAGGTTCAAGTCTAAGGACAGGTGTTCACATACCCACTCACAAGTGCATAAACACACACACAGAGCATAATTTAGAGAATTAAAATAATAAGCATTTAAAAAGGGTCACTTACTCAACATATTACCTTTCTATGCAAAGACAAAATATATATGCACTTGATATCATTAAAGTGATGAAAATGAAAGATCAGAAAAAGTGAACTTTTATGAAGTATAATAGAAAGTAAACTATTAATAAAATAAAACTTAAGTTTTTGAACATAGTGGATTTGATCTGAAAGGAGTCTTTATTATACACACACTTAGAGAGACAGATAGATGGACAGACAGATATACATATATTTTTAGAAGTATTTTATCTTTTTCATTATTAGGGCCACAAAAATAATTGACTAAGCCTACTATGTTTAAATACTATTTTACAGTTGTCATTGTTAGTTTTCTTGATATAGGACATTCTTACTGGAGTGAGATGGAATCTCATATTTTAGATATGAGGCCTTTGTCCATTGCATGGCCAGTAAAGATCTTCTCCCAATCTGTAGCTCTGTAGTTTGATGTAGTCCATTTGTCCAACCTTTCTTTGATTTGTAGCCTTTCTGGGTCTTTGTTAAGGAAGTTCTGTCCTGTGCCAAGGAGCCCAAGTGTTTCTCCTACTCCTTCCTTTAGTGTTTTCAGTGTGTCTGTTTTGATTTCGAGGTCTTTGATCCATTTGGAATTGATTTTGGTGCAGGGTGATATATAAGGATATAGTTTTAGTTTGTTGCATGTGTTGAACCAGTTTTGCCAGCACCATTGTTGGAGGGGATGTGGCCAAAAGGGAACCCTACTTCATTGTTAGTGGGAATGTAAACTGGTTCAGCCACTCTGGCAAGTGATATGGAGATTCCTTAGAAGGCTAAACATGGAGCACCCCTATGGCCCAGCAGCCCCACTTTCGGTATCTATCCAAAAGACCACAAACAAAATCACACTAAAGTCACCAGCACAACAATGTTCACTGCAGCACAATTTGTCATAGCTAAAATCTGGAACCAACCCAGATGCCCCTCAGTAGATGAGTGGATCAGGAAAATGTGGTACATATACACAATGGAATTTTATGCCTCTATCAGAAAAAAATGACATTGCCCCATTTGTAAGGAAATGGAAGGACTTGGAAAAAGTTATACTAAGTGAAGTGAGCCAGACCCAAAGAAACATGGACTATATGGTCTCCCTTATAGGGAATAATTAGTACAGGTTTAGGCAAGTCACAGCAGAGATCACAGGAACCCAATAGCTATACCCTTATGAACACATAAGATATGCTAAGTGGAATGAACTCCATGTTATGGAAACAATTGTTATATCACAGTTGTAACTACTTTCAACGTGCCATATGTAACTGTAGCCTCTATTATTGATGATATTCCTGTATCATCTTCCTGTGGTTGTACCTACACTATCTCTGTATCTTATCTGAGTATATTGGAAACCGTGTATACTGGTATTAGAACTAGGAAATTGGAAGGGAATACCAAAATCGAGAGACACAGGGTAAAAAAAGACAAACAACTACAAAAGCAATACTTACAAACTGTTTGGTGAAAATGAACTGAACAACTGAACAACTCATGGGGGGGGAGAAGGGAAAGGGGGAGGGGGAAGTGGGGAATGAGGGACGAGGTAACAAACAGTACAAGAAATGTATTCAATGCCTAATGTATGAAACTGTAACTTCTATGTAATTCAGTTTGATAATAAAAAAGTATATATATAAATACTATTTACAGAAAGTATGGTCTTTCAAATATATTTTGCACATAAATATTTTGGTCACAGTCATAATTGGTTACTAATTGAAATACATTCATTGTTAATTTGCCTAAATTGTGACCCAAAGATGTGATATATCAAATCAGAACATTGCTTCCTATCACCATGGTTATCTTTAATTTTTTTTATTTTGTTATCTTTATGTAGTTGTACAAAGGAGTTGCCACTCAACAAAGTAGTTTGGGAATGCATTGCATCTTGATCTGTGTCACCCCTTTCAACATTTTCACCCATTCCCTCACAAGTCATCCTTTCCTTCACTTTTCTTAATTTTTTAGGATATACATTGAATTCATGACACCATTCTCCCCCCTGCTTCTTATTTTTTTACTTATCTCCCCTTATTTAAGCCTACATTGAAACTAATTTCTCAAAACATTAAAGAACATACAGTGTGGACACATGAAGAACCATTCAACATCTATGGCCATAAAAGAAATGCAAATCAAAACAACACTGAGATTCCCCCTCATCCCAGTTAGAATGGCCACTTTCAAAAAGTGCTAACAATAACAAAGGATAATGGGGATGTAGTCAAAAGGGAACTCTTCTGCACTGTTGGTGGGTATGTAAACTTGTTCAACTACTCTCAAAGAAGTATGGAACTCAAAAAACTAAACATAGAGCTTCCCTATGACCTAGCAATTCCACTCCTGGGCATTTATCCATTAGACCAAAAAGAAGGCCATGCTAAAGCTACCATGGTAACCATGTTCATTGCAGTAATGTTTTTTTTCCATAACCAAGATATGGAATCAACTCAGATGCCCCTCAATGCATGAATGAATCTAGAAAATATGGTATATATACACAATGGAATTGTATTCATCCATAAAAAAGAATGATGTACCATTTGTAAGGAAATAGAAAGATTTGGAAAAATCTATATTAAGTGAAATAAGTCATACCGAAAGAAACAGTTTGCATAGTTTCCATAATTTGTTGTAACTACAATGTGCCGATAAATCTACAATTAAATACACTGGATGATAAAAGAAAATAAATCCACTGGGACATGATTAATTATACAGGTGCCTCGACATTCACACAGTGAGACCAAAGGGGTATATTCATAGGGTTGAATTACAAAGGTACAATGGCTATGTGCCTCTGATCACATAAAATAGAATTTATCAAAATCAACAACAGGAAATGCCAACAAGGGTTTTTTTTTCCTTTGCTGACATTATAGTTTTCTTTTCCTTTGGTCTTATTTGTTCGTTTATCTGTCTTTAGCAAAGTTAATGGAGGGTACAAAAATGGAGGGACAAAAGGTGAATAAATGCAGCAGTGATACTCACTAGGCTCTATGTTGAAAATCAACTATATAACTTGTGGGTGGGGATGGGACAGAAAAACTGGGAGAGAGTGATGGAAAGAGTGAAATTGTTCAAAAAGAAATGTACTCACTATCTGACTTATATAACTGTAAGTCTTCTGTATATCACTTTTACAATAAGGAAAGGTGTAAACGAAGAAAAACAAAGGTGTAAGATATCACAAGCAATGTACTCACTGCCCAATTATGTAACTGTACTCCTTTTGCACAACACCTTGTCAACAAAATTTAATTAATAAAAAAATAAAAATAACAATGAAAAAATTAAAAAAAAAAGAAAAAGAAAGGGCAGCAGGTAACAATCACACTCTCTTAGGAACAGCCCTCTTATCTCTGCAGGAGGAGCTAAAGGTTTCTCTCCCCTCCCCCTCCTTCTGGCTGGATTGTAAAGTGATGTTCAGTATCCCTGTCACAAGGTGGTGAGTTTAGCAGATGAAGTAAAATGTGTGACAGAGGAAAAATTCTTCTAGTTCCTGGGGTGTAGATCATCATCTCAAACCTTCTCTCCCTACTTCATGATTTCACAGTCATCACCACTTTGTCTGAATAGTCAGCCTGTAGCAGCAGGAAGCCAGGTTTTTGCCATTGAATATAGACAGCATTGCTTCTGTCTTCCCTGATGTTCCTTCAATTCTCTTTTAAAGCAAAGTTTAGAAAATATTTCTGGTTAAATTGTATTTCCAGAGATAGATAAAAGTTTGTGGTTAGATATAGGTTTTATTTCTTTTTTTTTCTCAGAAGATCTCTGTTTTGCCCCCCCCCCAAAAAAAAATCTTAGAGATGGCATGCAGGGGTCCCATCCTCTGGCATGTCTTGGGGTCTCTTGGTGGCAGGTACCAGATTTGTCTGACACTTTTGTTACTATCGGGAACTGGTTAGGCTTGTTTTACCTTAAAAATTGGATATCACAATAACATAAATAAAACATAGATAATAATGTTTTTACTGGGGAATAAGATTTTCACATTAGAGGAAACTATGTAGATAATGGTTGGACATTTTAATTTTTATCACTTTTTTAATGATAATTATTACTTCAAAGTAGAATTGGCACATAGAGAACTGATTAAACAATGTGGAAAAATGTTCTTGTTTATCCTCCACTGCCACGGTCATACATATAATTCAAGAAGAGCTTAAGGATGGTTTCTGCAACAGAAAGATAACAATGAAAGCTACAGAATGCTTTTAACTACATCTATCCATTTGTGGCTATAGATAATAAGAAAGAGGAGAGAGATAGCCGTGTGCATGAGAAAGGTGGTATTTTCAAACTTGTAGTCCTAGAATGGAAAAACAAATCAGGACACAAAATACAAGGAATAAAAGATTATTAGAAACACATTAGTGATAAAGAAGATGAGCAAAGGCAGATCAGCTCTATTGTCTATAGTGAGCCTACGGGAATTTCTCAATGGTAGATGTAGTTGCTAACATTTGTAAAGCTTTGTGCTGGATTCTTGCCATTGAAATAAATGAACAAACAAGTATTTACTATATAGAGATATGTAAAGATGTAAACCTGTTTGCTTTATTTTTATTACATTGAGTGACTGAGTGAAAGGAAAGTAAACAATCACATATATTTTAGATATTTGTTCTAGCAAGCAAACTCTAATATTAAGGGCATGGTTGTCCTTAATATTATGGTTCAAAATCCTAAGCATGAAGAGGATAAGAGGAGCTATGTTTTCAAATAAGGGGCTAGGAATATTGCTTAATGATACAGCACATGTTCTTATGTACCAAGCCCTTGCTTAAGCTCTAGCAACACCATTTTCCCCCAAAAGAGAAAGGAAGAAAAAAAGCTCCTTCAAATGTCCCCTTTCTAAAGAACACTCACATCATTGCTATGCCATACACTTTTAGGTACATGCTGTGTTCAATTTTCATGTGTTCTTCTGAAACTAGGTCTGTTGCAAAAAGATGTATTTGATGGGTATTCAGAAGATCCTTGCAAGCTCCTGTTTAATTAGGTAGGGAGAGGGAAAAAGTCCCACGATACTTAAATAAAAGATCATTAAAAAGCTAGTGAACTTGGCTTTCTATTAAGTATGCCATGTAATTATCTTTTATTCATTCATTTCACAGTCTGCATCCTATATTACTTAATTACAAAGAGAAGAGTAGATTGCTCCTGTGTACACAAATTGCTAAATGTATGTGACTGAATGGCCCTTTTCTCAAGCCAGAAAGAAAACAAAAATATTATTGAAGACAATTCTAAAAGGTGAAATAACCAACAAAGTATATACTGCCCTCTTAGTAAAATATGACTTAAGAACAGATGGCATAAAAACTAATTTAGATAATTTCACCCTGGGTCTTACTCATTTTATTTATACTCTACATCTTTAAAAAAATCTATCACATCAGAATTAAATATTGGCAACACTATTAAAGATAAAAAGTCAATTGCTACACCTGTTTTATATGCAAAGATAAGAGCCAAAGGCACACAAATGTGCATTTTCTGAGACTATTACAATGGAAACAACATTTTTAGGGGTGGTGTGGGGGACTGTCCTGTGGCTTAAATTCGGGGCCTGAGCACTGTCTCTGAGCTGTATTGCTCAAAGATAGCACTCTACCACTTGAGCCACAGCACCCCTTTTGGCTTTTTGGTATTCTATTGGTGATAAACATACTTTCCCGTGGGAGCTGGTTTCAAAACATGATTCTCAGATCTCAGGCTCCTGAGTAGCTAGAATTACATGTGTGAGAATCCAATGTGGGGAGAAAAAAATCATTTTAAGTTGTTTTCATTTTCCTTTTATTAAAAGAAGGTCTCTACACACTGCCCTATTATGTAACTGTATCCCTTTTGCACTAAAAGAAAAAAAAAAGGTCTGTGTCAGTTTATGTCTGGAAGTGGTAACTTCATGGAGAAGAGCATAATTTACTTATTTCAAAAAGCAATAAAAACCAAAGTAGTTTTAAAAAAAAAACCCAGACCTTCTCTTAGCTGGTCTCTAATTATTGTTTAAGGTTCTTATTAACAATTATAATATCTCTAATCTCTCTCTGATTCCTAAGTATTTGATTTTTTTTCTCATACAATTCAATAGTCATAGAGAATAAGCTGAGGAAACAAATAATCCATTAACTTTTCAATAGCCTTTTGAGTTTTCCTGAAATTTTCTTGAGTTTTTGGGATCAGCTCTTCACTATCAAATAAATTTATGTTTTTGCTTTAGGATCCTTTGGTACTACCACGTAGAAATATTTTAGTAAATATCTCTCTGAATTTTATTATTGCATTGTTTTGTACAGATATTGGTGAGGCCATCACCGTTTACATCACACCCAGTGTCTTTTTATGAGACCCATGAAACAAAAATATTTACTCGTTATCCCCACCAAAAGCTGCTCAAGAGGAATTGTAAATCTCCTAAGTGACTGTGGCAGCTTTAAAACATGTCTGACATGTCTTCAATGTCATTCCTTCCTCTTGAATCTGGCCCTACTTTAGTGACTCAGTTCTAGTGAACAGGAAGCAAGAGATGAATGATACTGAATGACTTCGGAGGCTAGGACATAAAAATAACAAATTTCTACACACTTCTGCCAGTGGATTTCCCTCTCCTGTTTCTTTCCTCCTTCCTCCTCTCCATTTGCTCTCCCACTCCATACTGTGCCTCAGGGACACTGAATGAATGCATATAAGATATTCAGATGCTTCAGCCATAAAGTCGTAGGAAGAAATGCCCTGGGAGGACTGATTTGTAACTGTTCTGTGATACATGTAATAATGAGCACCCAGGTATATCCATGTCTTTTTTGTTGTTGATTTGTTGAGTTTTGTTTCTGGGGTGCTGGAGATTGAATCTGGGCTTTTCACATTCTAAGCAGTTCTCCCACTGAGCTATACTGAGCCCTGTTTATGGTCTTGATACCAACAGTAAGTGAACTCATTAGGTTACATAGCAGAATTAAGTTTGCAAACTAGCTGACCTCAAGCAAAGGGAAGGGTGTCATCTGGTTGGACCCAGTATAGTTAAAATGTCCTTAAAAGGGGAAGAGTAAAGCAGAGGATTTGGATAGAGATATGCCTAGAATGGCCATAGTGATGTAATATCACTGGTTTTGAACATGGAAGAAAAAAAGACCAAGAGTCAAAGAAAGTGGGTAGTTCATAAGCCACTGGAAAAGGTTTTCTGGGGGAAAAATACAGCTCTAGTAGCACTTTGATTTTAGCTTAATAAAATCCATAGGTCAGGGCTGGGGATATAGCCTAGTGGCAAGAGTGCCTGCCTCGGATACACGAGGCCCTAGGTTCGATTCCCCAGCACCACATATACAGAAAACGGCCAGAAGCTGCGCTGTGGCTCAAGTGGCAGAGTGCTAGCTTTGAGCGGGAAGAAGCCAGGGACAGTGCTCAGGCCCTGAGTCCAAGGCCCAGGACTGGCCAAAAAAAAAAAAAAAAATCCATAGGTCAGACTTAGGACATATAGAACAGTCAGATCGTAAATTTGTGTTTTTTGTTTAATTCACTCAATTTATAATAATCTGTTACTAGTTTAATAGAAAATGGAAGTTTGGGGTGTTTTCTTATATATTGTCCTATATTTGGAATGGTGACCTTTCCTAATTTTCAATTCGGTCCTATAAAAAGCTCACATTAAATCAATGGCTAGTCTTTTACCTTCTCTAGGATCTTTTCACCACCCTACTTGTCCCACATTTTTATATGTATCCTCTTATGTTTGTTTGAAAATACTACCCTAAATACTTTTCAAACAGGCCAGAAATACATGAGATTAACTAAGGTAATATATAACTATAGTCTGTACAGTGATCTTTCTGTCAATGAGGGAACACAGACATGATGGTATATGTAATATAAGCTAGGTAAGACGTAGCTTACTATACCATTTACGTTTATCTAAGTATACTGTTTATACAAAGTAGAAAAACGTACATTTTGTTGTTTACACAATGACAAAAATAATCTAATTATACCCTTCTCTGAATGTAAACTTGTCATTGAGCAATGCACAAATAGACAAGTAATGACTTGCTAAAAGTAATGAAGTAGCATGTATGAAGCCTGTCTCACTTTAAAAAATATCTAATGCAGAGCTATAACTTCAGAAAATACCAACTAGAAAGAGCCAAATTTAATATTTTTTGAAAAGGAAGCGAGGGCTTGACCTTTCTCTTCTCAGACTATGTATAAAATATAGAAACTTTTAATCCAAACACATAATATGTACATGTGTGTACTTATATGTGTTTATACATATACATACACAGAATTTCATATTAGGTCTGGTTAAGGAAGAGAATACAGAAGAAGAGATAAAAAGAGGTATTGACAGAAAAAGACACAAAGGAAAGAGTTTTTGTTTTGTTTTTGTTTGTTTGGAGAATGGTAGACCCTCACAGAGACACACAGGAGACAGAAAATGAAACAAATTCAAAAAGAGCACACCCAAAAACAGGCACACTCAAGAGTTCACAATAAGGCATCCTCGTGGCTTATCTAACATTCCCTACATGGACCTGTTTGTGATAAGTTTACTAAGAATTTTTCATGCAACTTTGCCTTTCAACATTCTAAACATTCTAAATATTCTAGATATTGTCCCCTGGTAATTGCTCTTAAGCTTGTTGAATTCTGCCTTCCTTAGATGTCAGCTTCAGAAATCAAGTCCCCTGAATTCAGTACAGCTTCTCAGGTTCCTGAGCCAGAGCCAGCACTGGAAAGGTACAGCAGAGGTGACTGGTGCCCAGAAGGCACCTTGTCACATAAGAGGACTCTTCTGAGCTTACCTGCCCCTTCTAATACCACTTTGTTGCACTCATCTCTGTGTACACCACACCTTTGCAGCCATATTTCTGCCTCAGTTTCCTTATTGAGCCCCATAAAAGTCACCAGACTCTTCCAGGGTGTCTGTACCACCTGCTCAGCGTGTATATCTGCCTCCCCTATGTACCTAGCTACTGGCTAGGAATCTGCTCTAAAATCTCCTTATAAAGCAAATTCATGATATGCAGTGATTTTGACATTGAAATCTGTTGCTTATCACCACTTGGCCATAACTTTCTGCTTATTTCAGTATTCTAACCTGTACTTTTGGATGTGCTAAGGCAATCGTTAGCCCAATTCTATCTCTATCATTTGATTGAAAAATCAAATGTTCAGAGTCTCTTGATTTAGCACAGCTATTTATCTATGTAGGAGAAAATACAAAATCCTAGAAAAATTTTAAGTCCCCTATTTTATCCTTAAGTATCTACAATGGTTTGTATCTGATGCACATGGGATTTAATGGATATTGGGAGCTATTCTCACCATCATAATCAATAAAATGTGGAAACCTGGTAAGTAGTAGATTAACACTATGATATTTTTCTATATTTGTGACTATAAAGGCCACTATGATCTTGAGGATCAACAGGAATTCATTTTCCTTGGGATATGTCTTCCTATGCTCACATAAATGTTGCATATAAATTTCATTTTATATCAGTAGAGTGCCTCACAGTTTATAAAGCACTTGTGTATTAACCGTATAGGATATAGTCTCTTCATTCTCAGGCTTTTTCTGTACAAGTGCAGAGGATTATTTGCAGATAATGTGCTTCACTGAGTTTGCACTGAATTGCTCACTCAATGGCTGTAAATCAAGTCTGACTTTTTGAACCTAACTTTACATAATTCGACAAGCTACTCAATATCTTCTGCCTAAGCAAGCTCAAGACTCACAAGAACTTGCAGAGCTAAATAACTACCCATGAATGTCTGAAAATAATGAAAAACCCAAAAAGGTTTCACATTAACAAGTCAAAAATGAGTCATTACTGACTGATTCTTTCCTGATTAAGAAGTGACAAAGAAAATGCCATTTACAAAGACAAATGTTATAAAATGATTGAACTGTGAATTTCTTCTAGTTCTTAATAATAAGAAAATGACCACAAAAGGAGGTAGTAGATGGGAAAAATAACAGTTATTAAAAACTATTCTGTCAAGAGGCAAATTCATCAGTATAGTATTTGGTAGAGTTAGTCTTTGTTCAGAAATAATCAGCTCTGCAATTAATGAATATACTGCTGCTAATCATTCCACTCCATAGAAGGCTGTGGAGTGTAAATCAGAAAAACCAATAGTTGTAAGGTGTATGAACTTAGTATAATAATGAAAGTTCACCACTGTACTAACATTTTACTTCCTTTTAATCTGTGGCAAAATTATTTGGAAAGGTGGTGACTAGATTTACCAATTACATGTGTTTATTTTCTTCTGCTTCTATCTTATTGTAGCAAGATCATCTATCTTCCTCTGTTGTATGGTTTGTGGGAACAGTAAACTTTGTAGGCATCTTTTTTAACCAATTTCAGCTATTCTGAGGAGCAAGCAGTCCGTACTGAAAACTCATTGTTTATGTCATTTGTGCCAGCAATAAAAATGAAGGAAGAAGATAAAGGGAGATAAAATACTCAGTTCCAGTGAGTGTCAATTTATTCATGTATTTGTCACAATAGTCAGACAGGAAAGTTACTGTATTAGTCCCATTTTATTGAGGAAGACAGTGAGACATGAAATAGTTAAGAACTTAGCCAGGATTATAGGAAATGTCATAGCAAATGGTTATTGCATGATGTTAAACTCAAAGTGCTGAACCACATTCATAGGTTTTCAACACTAGTGACTTTTTTTTTTCAAATTTTTATTATCAAACTGATGTACAGAGAGGTTACAGTTTCATATGTTAGGCATTGGAAACATTTCTTGTACTGTTTGTTACCTTGTCCCTCATGCCCCCCTCCCTCCCCAACACTAGTGACTTTTGAAGTCATAAGGTAAAATTAAAATTATCATCACTTCATTAAAACCATACTGAATGATTATCATGCTGCGTGATAAACATGCAGTGATTAGATGTGTGGCTTCTACAAGGTTTAATTATTGAAGATTATTATTTAACTTATACCATATGAAGGTGTTGTATACACTTCAAATATACTTTAACTTCATGCAGACTCACTTTGATGTTTATACAAATGCTTAGTCTTTAGTGCCCTGTATGATGCTATTCACATTCCCATAAAAATGCAAAATGTTTGAAACATGTATAAATTGTGTTATCATTAAAAACTTTTAGTATTTTCAAAGACCTTTCACATATACTGAGTGTACAGTGAAATTATTTTTCTAGGGGATGTTATAATGGTTGAAGTCAAGGAATGAGGTGGGAGATGAAAGGTGGTGTCTACATTTATGGAACGCACAGACAGGAACAGGGGTAAATAATGCCCAGCAGGAACAAGAGGACAGACCTGGGCTGGAAAAGCAGAGTAGATTAGATCTGCATTTCATTCTGCAGAGTATGTTTTCTTGCGGACAAAAGAGAGCATAAGAGATGTCTCTGGCCTGTAACATAAGGTGCTTATGGAAACAGGGATGTCTCTAATGCCTGAGAAGGGAAGAAATGCCATGAGTATCCCTTTTAAAAGTTACATATTCCTATTTCCATTTGACTTGTGATCTCTTTGACACTGTCTTTACGGCCTCGATATTCATTTGAACAAATTTTGACTTGTCCTTCAATATATACCTGCATTCAATCAACTCAGGTTTCTTTCTATACTAACTCCCTATCACCTCTTATCTGGATGATTATATCTCTGATTCCCTTCTATTCCTGTCCCTTCCCATTATGACCTGATACCTACCATCCTCAAAGATCATTTCAATCAGATGACATTAATCTGAATCATGTCTCTTGCTTGCTACAGACCCTCTACTGGATTCCCATTTTACTTTAAAAAAATCTAACCTCTACTTTTCCCCCTAGGCTTTACTTCATCTGACTCTATATCTTTCTCTGGCCTCATCTCCCCCTACCCTGCACTTCATATTGTATCAGGATTCTGCTTTCCCTTTCTCACATATGCAACATTATTTTGGCACTTTAAGTCCTGTTGTCCCCTCTCATTGGCCTACATCTTTGCAGGATGATTGCATTTTGTGAAAATATTTAGGCTGCCTTTCTTGACCACTTAAACCTTCATACACTCCTTCCTCTTCCACTGAAGTTAATTATCTTATTTTTTTTCATAGGACTTACCATTAGCATTTATTTACTTGTGGGTGGTCTGTACGCACCATTTCTGGCTCCATTTCCTTATGCGATAGTCATAAATAGGCTCAGGAGAGAAGGGACTCATTGCCTAGAGCAACTTTAGTTACAAGGAAGGACTGAATAACTATTTCTGGAATTAATAAATAAATCACTGGAAAACTCCTTTGTGCTTAAGCACCTTCTGGAATCATTGCTTAGGAATTTTATTTCTGAGTGTATTGAATATAGTTTTTATCTTCTCATGTGGTATTTGGGAATGTATTTTATATTCATGCCTTAGCAGAAAAGGCACAACTTGCCACCTACATTTTGCCTGTACACAAAGTTTTTATTCTATGGTTCTCCTTCTGGGACTCTAACCTCATAATGCTCATATAAAGTTGAAAAAGATAATTGAAAGAGTAATATAACAGGATTCTGTTATATTTCTGGAGACTGCATAGTTTTCTAACATGATATATTACTATACACACCCTCAGTAATAAGGCAAACTTGCAAAAATGTTATTTCAGAATATTACATCAGAGAAGAGCACTAAGTCTCTTCAGTTTTGCCACCAGGTTTTTAAGATTGCTGCTACAGTGCTTACTCGAAACATAATCACAAATAAGAAGCATGTAGAAATGACAGCTCTATTAACTTTATGGTGTACAGTTAAGGTACACTTGAAATCACTGTTCCCTCATTTCCATAACATGTTACAGAGATAGATCTAGAGAAAGGGCTTAGTGGACTAAGAGCTGTTAATGAACATGAACATGTTCAGCTGCCTTTAAATCGGAAATGGTAATCAGGCTTTGATTAAACTTAAGAGTTCAAGAAGACTTATACCAGACAGAATGGAGATTAATAATCTAGAAGTGCCACAGGCAGATTACTCTAGAAAGGAGTAAGACTGTGGAATTTGTCTTTTCATAATTTATATCTCCTTTATACAAATACTCTCTGCTCTTGAATTATTCCTCTCTCTCATCTTAGGCATTTTTACCTGAACACAATGGGCCCATAATAAAGAACTGGTTAAATTTCACCCTTTTATGAATTAGAACTGAGAAATAAATACATGTGCTTTAATCACAGGACTCCAAGAATTTTTTAAAATTTACCATCACCACCATTTTTGATGCTAAAATTCCATATTATTAATTCAGGAGATATTTTCAGTCCTCCCTCAAATGCTATTCTAGGGATAAGGCTTATGGGTCCCAGATTTTTAGCCTTGCCCTGATCCAAGAGGCTAATTTTTAATTAGAATAGGGTGCAGATTTTCCTTCTTCAGATTTATTTTCCTAATAGGAAACAAGGAAAGCAGAAAAAAAATTGTAAATGGCATAGGGTATGACCTAGGTACCCATAAATTTCTTTCTGAGGATGAAATGTGGCACTGTATAGAGAGTGGAATAAGCCACTGGGTTCACACACTTCCATGCTGTGCCATTTAGGGTTGAAGGGACTGACAGACTAGGGGGCTTCAATTAAAATAGCTCATGGTGTTAAAGGCAGATTCCAAACACTATAAACTCTCTGTTGAAAAAAATTCACTTATTTTAATGCAGATGTTGCACAATTGTTTGTAGTTGCCATTTGAGGTTACAAGATGGCAATATTATGTGATTTGACTTCATACAACCAGTGGTAAGAAGTGGGGATGGGGAGTAGTTGCCAAATCACTTTGCTCTGCAAGCCAGTTCAGCTAGGCGCACCACTAAGTTCTCATTCGTGTAAGTATGAACATTTAAGTCAGATCATGTTAATCAGATTATGTCTCCACTTTGCTGCAGACTCTCTATTGATTTCTCAGCAGAACAGACTTTACAACCTCAAGTATGTTGGCCTCTGTTGAATCTGTCTTTGATTAACCTTGACTCTGTTGCAAGTGTTCCAACAAGGATGGCCATAAACTTACTAGTTTCTACAAAAAAAAAAATCAAGTCAACACATACAAACACTTATGGGAACATTTTCGAGTGAAATGGATATTTACAAGTGAAAGGCATATGGCTTCTGTGATCTCAGTGGCTCTCTTTATCCCATTGGCCCCCTGACCATTTTCTTCTCCCACTGTTGCCATTCATACCCTCTTGACCAGGCCTCACAGTCTCCTTCCTTTTACCATGCCTATCATTTCAGTTCTTCCAGGCTTTTGAGTTACCAGCTTTCATTCTATCATCAACCAAGTACATTAAAAAACAAACAAACATTAAACAGAATCTACCATCCTTGCCAAACAGTCCAAATTATTGGCATATGATCCAGGCACTAATCTATGGTCAGAATGTTGCTACATACGAGTAGTGGAAGAAGTATCAAAATGAGGACCCCCAAATGCCTCTTTTTTTTCAATTTTTTTTTCTTCTTTATTGTCAAAGTGAAGGACAGAGGGGTTAGTTTCATATGTAAGGCAGTGAGTACATTTCTTATCCAACTTGTTACCTCCTCCCTCATTTTTCTCTGCCTCTTGACTGAAGCATTCAGTTTAGTTAGGGAAGCAGGCAATTCAAAATAAAAGCAATACAGTTAAAGGAGAAATAAAATGACAAGAGCTGAGGAGAGGGATGAGTGTGATGTGACTATTCACAGCCAGACTAGACAGGAAACACTTCTTTACTGAAAATATGCTTCAAATAAACACCCTTCTCTAAGTGAAACAACTCAAATCCAAACTAATTTGTCTATGTGTGGCAATTACAGCTCGCAGATTTGAATCGAGTAAGCATTGATGGGATTTTTGATTAAAAATAAAATTGATTTCTTTTTAATGGTTACCTAAAAAGAAGAATATCTTTAAAATATAATATGCAGGTATTACCAGAAGATGAGTTTGAAGAAAGTGAGACTGAGATACAGATCTGAATATCAGATCATTTTATATGCTAATCACTTTTCTTGAATCTATTAGGAAGTCTCAATGTTCCACAAGTTTAAACTTCCAGTAGCACAGATTCTGCAACTAACGCAGAGACTTCCAGACTACTTCACTCAGACATGAGTAAAAATCGAAGTTCACACTGTTAAATGTAGACAAAAATAATGAGGGTGCTCAACTCTGGCTCCTAGAGATGGAAGAAAGCTTGAGCAGTGTTTGCAATCAAGGTTACAAATAACAATCACCTGAAGAATTCTTAAGGGTGACAAGCATCCTCCATCCAGTTTCGGATTTATTGCTCAGGGTTGGACATGCCATTTTAAAGGTGTACCAAACAAGTTTCTGAATGACAATAGACTATGGATCTCTATTCCTAGCTGTTTCAAATTTAGTTGATCCAAGAATTTCTGGATTAAAAAGTTTAAAAGGTGATCCAAGACATGTCAGCTGGTACCCAAATCATAAAGCATAAGAAGTAATGTCACTGTAACTGATTTTGGTACCCTTGGTATTGTATATAGGTTTATCAGAATTAGGGCAGGGAAGGGGAACATCAAAATGGAAAGACAAAGGATAAAAGACGAACTAATGAAGCAGCAATGCTTATAAAACCAACTGTACAACTCATGGTGGGGGAGGGCAACAGGAAGGGGTGAAGGTGGGAGAAAAATAAGGGAGGAGGTAACAAGTTGGATAAGAAATGTACTCAATGCCTTACATGAAACTGTATGAAACTGTAACCCCTCTGTACATCACCTTGACAATAAATAATTTTTAAAAAAATAAAAAAGGTAATAAGCATTTCTTTTCATACTGTGGCAAAAAAGAACAACCACCTGTCCCACTGTGCCTGGAACATCACAATTTTCTGAGCTGCCTAGAAAATGTGTTAACATGCTGATACAGTAAATCAAGCGCATACTTGAACCTCAACTCTGGGAAGGTAACCAAATGTCTTCTACTCTGTCCACATGTGAGGGGAAATTACAAACACATCTTCCCCAGCAAAAATGCCCCTGAACAGTAGTCATCTAAGTGGGCACTAGAGTACTTCCCAGTGGCTAAGTTTAAATAAAATGTAGGCATCTCCCCACACTGACATCAACAATAGAGGGATCTTTCACTTAATATAATATGTTCTCTGCTCACCCCACTTGTACTTGGAATCTTTAAAAATCAAACTTGTAGACATGAGGCATAGAATGGTGGTTACCATAGGAGGTGACTGATGAAGAGACACTAGCCAGTAAGTATAAAGCTATAGCTGAATGGGAGGAATTAGCTCCCCAGTTCTGTTGCACAAAAAATGGCTCTAGTTAATAATAATGAATTTCAAATTTCAGAATAGCTGGACAGATTTTGAATGCTCTAATGACCACAAAAAAAGATACTTGAGATGGTTAATTTGTTTATTTCACCATGTGTATGGGAATTAAAATGTCATTTTGTAGTCCTAAAATTTATACAATTATTTGTCAATTAAAAATAAAATTAAGTTGGGTGTTGGTGGCTTGGGTCTGTAATTCCAGCTACTCAGTAGCCTGAGATATGAAGACAACAGCTTGAAGCCAGCCCAGGCCAAGAAAATCTGTTACACTTGTATCACCAACTAATCTCCAAAAGGCCAGAGTGAAGCTGTGACTCAAATTGTAGTGCTAGCCTTGAGTGAAAAAGCTCAGGGACAGTACCCAATTCCTGAGTTTAAGCCCCACATTCAATATCAAAAAAATAACAAAACAAAACAAATTACACACACACAGAAACAATAACAACAAAAACCAAAAAAGCACTACCGTTGGCCCAGTCCCCTCTAGAAGAGAGATCTGATTTCAGAAACACTGCTGTAAACTAAGTACATTAGAAGGTAAAATAACATAAATATTTATACAATGATACAAAAAAGAACTAAAATCTCAAGTATACGTATCTGGTAGCTATTCATTAGCAACAATAAAATAGAATTTCAGGAATAAGATGATGCTTGAAGATTTAATTTTATCATACAGGTAGGTATACCTAATAGAATGAAAACGATAACTACACCAAAGTCTAAGACCTATCACCTGATCAAATTAAGAGTCAATGGAGCTGAGTTTTAGTTCTTTAGCTAGTTACATAAATCAGAGAAAGAAATGTGATCTTTCTCAGGTATCACCTAAATGTTACAAGAGTGAACTGAGTCCACTGGGCAAATGTGTGCAACTCTTTTAATTTATTTTATTTTTGCCAGTCCTGGGGCTTCAATTCAGGGCCTGGTCTCTGTCTCTGAACTTCTTTTGCTCTAGGCTAGCACTCTACCACTTGAGTCACAGCACAACTTCTGTCTATTTCTGTTTATGTGGTACTGACGAATCAAACTCAGGCAAGCACTATACTGCTAGGTCACCTTCCCAGCCCCACTCTTATTTTCATTTCTTTTATTATCTTTGAGTATTTGTACAAAGGGGCTTTATTCAACATGTCAATTTATCAGTACAACAAATATCATTCTTTTAGTAACTGAGTTATTAAAAACAACAAAGTCTAATCCAGAGAACTCTGATAATCAGAGAATATCTTGGGGGTCATGAGAAAAAAAAATTCCAAGATTACATCTTGGATTCTCTATTCCTTGAGAAAAGAATGAGGAGAGCTTAGAATATCTTTATAACTTCTATGCTTTTAAGTGGTATTTTAATCATTACCACATCACATGCTGACAGAATGCTCTAAGAAGGATGCCAAGCCTGATAAAATACATAAGGGATGAACCATCACTACTGATGTTCATCCAGAACGACAGAGGAAATGGGTACTGTGGAGAGTAATGTTCAGCATAATCATTGATGATGCTGTCTTTAAAATGGAAATAAGAACCTAGAGTAACAGCACCTTTTAGGTTGAATGCATCCAAAGTGTGGGTTGTTCGTCAATCATCTCCAGAATAAGTAAAACATTTTACTTTATCCAGAAATCTACTGGGAGAAACATCTCATTTTCAGAGATATTCTGTTGATGACAGTATTATGGCTACACACTATATCAATTGAAGCACCTTGCCACAAAATAGATGTTGCTCAGCATAATTTGTTTCTAAATCATCATTTATTTGCAGCTATTGTGACTGGAAAAAGTGCTGATGATCTTAAATATGTTCTTATTCTTTGGTGGTCTCCTGAATGAATACTGCCTGTGATCCTTTTGCAAAGCACACACTAAAAAGGGAACTTTCCAGGTGTGATTAAGTCATGGTTGGAAATTCTTGAAATTACATTAATGTATTTAAGCACTGTCAATGCCTACTTAATGCTTCATAATTTCTCTTGAGGGAAATAAAGGAGGGCATTCATTGTTGAAAGAGAGACAAAGGGTTTAAAATTGTGAGTAATTTAAATAAGTCACAATTTGGTTTTATTTACTGCATTCATTCCCAGCAGGCTTAATTTAAACACCTTTATGCTTCTCAAGTTTTTCCTCTGTGCCTTTCATATTGAGAAGGTGAAATCAAATGCTTAGAAATGCTCCTTTGGAATCCAGGCAGACTACAACACAAAGGAAAATCATGAACCCAATTCAATATGTGAATGTATCTACAAGTTTTTCTTTTAGGTTCTGACAGTGTTGCAACAAATTGTAAGTCATTGTTTTTTTAAAATGTTTTATGGGAGACTATGTGCACACTGTTGAGACCAATTTTTGTTAAAATAACATAGCTATCATTCAGTCAATTAAAAACCATAACTTGGAATTAAAAAGACATAAAGAGGAGCTGGGGATATGGCCTAGTGGCAAGAGTGCTTGCCTCGTATACATGAGACCCTAGGTTCAATTCCCCAGCACCACATATACAGGAAATGGCCAGTAGTGGCATTGTGGCTCAAGTGGCAGGGTGCTAGCCTTGAGCAAAAAGAAGCCAGGGACAGTGCTCAGGCCCTGAGTCCAAGCCCCAGGACTGGCAAAAAAAAAAGACATAGAGAATGAAAATGTACCACAAATGAATGTTAAATCAGTTTAATAGCCTTTATTTGGTGACTAGTACTTTTAGTAAGTATATATTTTCACAAGAAAACTTAGCTGGTTGCTCTCAGTTACTTTAGTGATTTACCTAACAAAGTGTACTTTGAATGTATAACATCCCTATGTTAATCAATGAAATACATTTCATTCACGAGTTAAGTTTCTTGCCATAAATATTAACATAATATCAGAAAACTTTATTAGTTTCCAATGAACTAGAAATCCTTAACAACCAAATGCTAAACTTAAATTGTAGAATAACTCATTAGAAAATACAGAATAGCACTGTGGAAATTTATGAAACTGTAACCCCTCTGTACATCAATTTGAAAATAAGATAAAAATAAAAGATTTATTTATCAAAAGAAATTTACAGCAAATATAGTGGAAATGTTTTAGAAGTTATTATGAAGCTTCTATGCTTGGCATAATTAGCTTTCTTTTTTGTTTACAAAGCATATCTGTCTGGGTTTTATGAACTTGGTTTCTAGTCCCCTTCCCAACAAACCTGTTTAATGGAAATTTAACAGCTATGTATTCTTTTAAAAACAGGAGAATGGGGTAGGGAATATGGCCTAATGGCAAGAGTCCTTGCCTCGTATATGTGATATACTGGGTTTGATCCCTCAGCAACACATATATAGAAAAAGCCAGAAGAAGCGCTGTGGGTCAAGTGGTAGAGTACTAGCTTTGAGCAGAAAGAAGCTGGGGACAGTGCTTAGGCCCTGAGTCCAAGTCCCAGGACTGGCAAAATAACAAAAAAAAAAAAAAAAAAAAAAAGAAAAGAAAAATAAAAAAAAACAGGAGAATGATATACTCCATTGAGATACTTAAACTCTTTTTAAGATATGATCCTTCTGAATATATATTTAAAGGGCAATGAACAAGGAATAATATTCCAATAGAAAAACACAGAGTTTAGAGTAAAAGTGCCATGTACTCAGTAAATGGACAATTTCCTGATTTCCAAGCTAGGAAGAAATTCAAGAACCTTATGAGGCATGAGAAGATAGTTGTTCTTCAAAAGCAAATGAAAAAAGGAAATACCAAAATCGAGAGACAAAGAACAAAAAGACAAACCGTTCAAAAAGCAACACTTAGAAACCATTTGGTGTAAACCAACTGCACAAGTCTGGGGGGAGAGGGGAAGGAGGCATGGGGAAAGGGGTAGCTGAGGGAGGAGGTAACAAGTAGAACAAGAAATTACTCACTGCCTTTCCTATGAATCTGTAACCCCTCTGTATCACACTTTGACAATAAAGAAAAGAAAATGAATTAAAAAAGAGAAAACAAAATAGACAAAAGGCTACAAAATTCAGTAGTTTTTGTATGACTTTTGGATAATGGTAAGCAAACACATCTGACACCCAAGGAGTATAACAAATATGCCAGTTATTTTGATCAGTGTCTTGTAAAACCAATGTTAATACATTATCATAACGTGCAAATGTTTATCTACTAAGTAAGGACAAAAATGCCACAAGTTTTTTGAAATGATGAAAAAAATTAAAGGTAAGCTAAACTAATGGCTCACTACTATAATCCTACCTATTCCGGAGGCTGAGATTTGAGAATCATGGTTCAAAGCCAGTCCAGCAGAGAAATCCAAGAGACATATCTCCAGCAAATGACTGGAAGTCCAAGTGTGACTCAGGTGGTACAGCACCAAACTTGAGCAGAAAAAGACAAGCAATTGCACAAAGACCTGAACGCGTGTGGACGCAACATGTGTACATGCACACACATACACAATCAAAAGGTAGATGGGTGTGTTTATTTTTAAGATTAAAATAATGTTACAAAAACAATGTATACGGTTTCATACTGTCTCAATTCTAGCTTTCTTTCCTCCAAGTGCTCGCTCCAGAATAGCAACCTTATCACTGGGCAGGGAGACAGCACATATATTTCGGACCCTTCCAATAAGTGACATAAACTTTGCTTCTTGTACTCTGCACTTTTGTAGTACACACTTCTGTGTGTATGCACATTGATGGAAAAGCAAGGGCAATGCCTTGCCAAGAGAACAGTAGAAAAATTTGGTACAGTATGGCTTTGTTTTTGGTATTAAGTTTCCAATCTCATCAGAGGGTTGTATGTGTCCATCTTATTGATATCAGGCTTAGCTATGGGAGTTGCTCCGGCTAAATAACATGTAAACCAAGTGTTAAGAACCATCTCCTAGTTTCACCATGTTTTTACTCCTTCTCCCCTGAGATGATTAAGCCTTGTCAGCTTAAACCTCAGAGGGAAGAAGAAATGGAGCAAAGCTTCCTGCCACCCCTGGTGAGCCTATAATGGAATGGGAAACAAGACTCCATTAAATATAAACTGAGATTCTGCAGTGGTTTGTTGTCACAGAGTAAGTTCTCCTAAACTGCCTGACACAGGGCCCATTTAAGCCTTTTCAATAATAAACAAGCATATCCTCATCCCCTTTGCCATGCAGGGACAATCCCTGCAGCGTTTGTGCTGCTGAAGACAGATGGCTGAGATTCCTCTTCTGTACCACTTGCTTTCCTTAACCTTCGGCAACATGAAAAACTAATGTTCAGCAAATTAGAGAGTTTACATTTTTAAAGATAAGGAGCTAGGATTGATACTAATTGGACTAAGTTGAAATATTTCCAAACTAAACAGAATCATTTCAAAGAGTGATATTCAGGATTAAAGTTTTATAAATATTGCACAGAGCTTTCTGCAGCCATTAAATTTGACAAATACACTAGATTTCTCAGTGTGCTAGGTTTCTTCAGGCAGGATTGTGCTAGATGCTGGTCTCCCAAAAATGAGTTGCTGCCTGGACATCAGGGATCTCATAGGCAGCAGGAAGGATGTACAAATGTCTCTGAGACAGCTAGATTCATTTTCATATCTTCTAGACCAGTAATAAACTAAACAAACAGTGCATTTCTGTAACAGCAAGCATGCAGAATCCTTTTACATGGACAGGGAAAGGAGAAGAATCTGCTATACACAGGATAAAATGTGAGCATATGTACAGAAGTGGGAAAGCACATTTTAATCTTGAACAATATAGCTCTAGCACACCATGAGCAAGGGCGTGTATACATATAAAAGTGAATGTATATGTAGAGAAGATGAACGAATTGCTTACTGTAACTGCTAAATGTTCTCTTAGGGTAAGGAAAGTGTACATAAGAACATAAAGAACTGAGTCCTAATTGTGAAAGGTTTTAAAAAGCAATGCCTGAACTCAATTATTTCCTTCCCAGATATGTATACATATTGTATATATATTTTTCCTCGTGCATGTACATACACCTACAAATATATCATACATATGAATATATATACTATAGGTATGTGCAAAGTTATGTGTTTATTTCTGCATAAGAGAAGAAAGAGGTGGGGAAAAGGAAAAGGAGAAAGAGAGAGAGTAGGTATTGTCTTGTAAAGGGAAAAATTACTCATTCATTGGTATCTACGCAGTAGCATAGACTGCAAAAAATATGGGAGTAAAGTGCTAAAAAAATGACTGGAGAGCAAGAAATGGTGAGTATTGGACACATTATATTAACTAATTCAAGAAATAATTTACTCAGATACAAGATGTGTATGATTATGTGTATACAAATCTATCTATCTATACTCATGTTTAGTGCTTATTTACTTACTGGAAGTACTGGAGTTTAAACTCAGGGCCTTGAGCTTACAACGTATGCACTATCACCTAACTCACTTCTAGCATGCTTTTCCTTGAATATTTCTCATGTAAGATCTCCATGGTCAAGATAAGACTTGGCCAAGATCTTCTCACGTATGTCTCCCTTGGGATTACAAGTGAACCACCACATCCAGTTTATTGAGATAGGATTTTTATCAATCCCGGTATATAGCTATGATCTTCCAAATCTCCACCTGGGAATACAGGTGTGAGTAACTGTGCTTGGTTTGATATTTTCATTGTTACAGAACATTGTGGTTTATGAATACAGCATAATGTCCTTGCTATATTGGTATACATTTAGAAAGCATTTACAGTTTTTTGCTATTATAAACCATGGTGTAATTAACTCCCTTAGACATGTCTCTCTGCACTTTGATGCAAATGTATCTACCAGATACATTTCTAGAAATGGAACTGTTAAATAGGAATTAGCCAGATGAAACCTAAACAAAAATAAATGAAAGCAGTGGCACTTGAGAAGTACAGCTGCCAAGACACTGCAAACCCACTGGAATGGCTACAATGTAGTTAGGAGAATAAGAGTGGGGAGAAACTCAAAGGCCATGTTATGAGGGGAAGTATTTGCCATGCTTCACAATATAAGAGGTGGGGTGAGATTTACATTTCTAAAATGATTGTTTTTGAGTAAATATGAATGATGCCTATGCAAAGGTAGGGAAGGAAAATCAGATAAGATGCTGATCCAGTGAGGCAATAATGAAGAGCTAGCTCATCATCTGGGTGACCAGAGAGGTATTCCCCGGGTCTCCCTCTTGCCCCACTTTCTCCTTTGAGAGACTTGCTCTCTACAGCCAGTCTCTATCATATCTCCTGGTAGAGCCACCCACCCAGGGCACTGCCCACTACTCCACCCTAGAATGAAGCAGCACTCATCCTAGCACCTGGTAGTGCAAAAAGCTTTGTGTGCTGGCTGCTTCCATTTTTTCTTCCGAAATATCAGACACCTTTCACGCTGATATTTTGGAAAACCTTTTGTCCAGAAGTCCACAAACACTGTAAGCAGAACCGAGGTCCCAGAGAGGATAGAGACTACAAGGAAAATGGGAGGGAGCTCCTAGAAGTGTGACTGGGCTGGAAATGGTGGTGTAGGTCTGACACTCACATCAAATGACCCAAAGGAGAAGAAGAGATGCCACTGCTATATTTTTCCAACAGATATTCCAGCCCAAACCATAGCACTGGATACTTAAGTCAACAGAGAGGACACAGAGCAATATGTAAGCTAAAATGTCTCAGTCTGTCTTACGTGAAGGTACTATCATCTGATGCTAACTAGGTCAAAGCTAAAGAGGCTGAGTCAGTCAGTGCCTATTGAGACAGTTAATTGGTATGAGACCACAACAGGTTCCCAAACTTACTGTGCCTAGAAACCTGGAGAGTTTGTGACAAAATAAAATAGACCCCTGGGATGCCTTCCCAGAGTGTCTGACTCAGTGGGTAAGGAGAAAGAATCAGAGATTTAAAATTCTAACAAGTACTCAGGTGATGCCAATTCTTAAGCCTAGAGATGACACTGAAAAAGACCCGGTGGCTAGGTTGCTTATGTGATGTATAGACACACATGCTCTTTTATGATAAGGTATTTCTACATTTTTGTAACTTTAAAATATTGAGAAAAACATGTTATAATCAACATGCTATAATTTATAATCCTCTATTTCTATATGTTTAAAAGCCACAATAGATTAGAAATAATAAATTAAGAATTACAAAAGCGATAAATGAGAATATAAAAGTTATAGCAAATATTTTAACTTCTGAAGTCTTCATGGATCTGAAGGTACCAAAAGTGAGATTAAATGACTTTGGTTTTTGTTTTGAAACACCCACTTCCATTAATAATCAATCTCCTTAATGAAAACAAAAAGGCAAATCACTGGCAATACATTTGATCTAAATATAACAAAGATTTAATATATTAAGCCTGACATAATATTAAATACTGTTGTTTTATTAAATAATTACTTATTTATTGTCAAAGTGATGTACAGAGGGATTACAGTTTCATACACAAGAATACTGTTCTTTTGAATAGGTCATTCCTGAATACAGTTCTCAGAAAAGGAAAGAAAAGGTTAAAAAAAAAAACATAGTAAAAATTCATTCTTACTGTTAGAAATGTCTCAGGATCTTGGAGTGTCATGTAGGAATAAGGAGAGAAACTTGAGAGGAACTCAGCAAAACAGTTTTCTTATTTAGAAAGGCAATCTACTTCTTTTAAAATTTAATTTTATTGTCAAGGTGATGTACAACGGGGTTACAGTTACACATGTAAGGTAGTGAGTACATTTCTTGTTAAACTTGTTACCTCCTCCTTCATTTTTCTCCCACTTTAGTCCCCCCACAACTTGTACAGTTCATTTCCAGCATATTGTCTTACGAATTTCACTACTGCATTGACTAGAAGCCAAGTAAGAAAAGGCACAGAGTGGGCAGGCCACCCAAGTTTTATCCTTAAGGCAGTACTGCAATCTATTCTAGTTGGTCAGAAGTTAGTTCCACAATCTTGCACAATTGGACACTTTGAAAGGGATTAAAATTTACCTAAGAATTCAACCAAAATCAAGACACCTGGCCAAACTGTCAGAAAAAAAACAATTCTTACCCAAGTTTCCCTCCACCACCTGAGTTATGAGTCTAGAACCTACAGAAACAATTCTTACAAAATATGTGCCTTAATTAAAATAGCTTTCTTGTAAGATGACACCCTCTTTTAAAATGTCAAGCAGACACGTTGACAGAGAAGATTTTGTTACATTACTAGCCAATTAAAACAAGATTTTTTTAACCTTAGCAACAATTATAATGATTTTAATACTCATAACTGACTCAACACACAGTAAAGCTTTCATATATTTCATTGTTATACCTTCTTTGATTTCCTTATACTTCATTTCAAAGAATGTTGCAAGGTTTTAATAAAAGAAGTATTCTATGTTTTTTTAAAATCATGTATACTAGAGCTCAGGAACATAAAGTTAGGAGTCATTCCACTTTCCACCTGGCAGTAAGCATTCTCTTGATTTTAATGATAGTTGTATTAGATTTAGAATTCAGGCTTTATTTACATAATCCTCCAAAGACAGCTGCAGAAATACATTAAAGGTCACCTTACTTTCTCATACTTATACCAAATTCTAATCTTTTCATTTGCTTCCTCTTCTATTATTACATTCCTTGCTTTAGTAAAGCTTAGTGCTTATTATACTTTCATCTCAAGTAGGAAAGTTTTCAGTTTTGGCTTCCCATCCTAATAAGTCCATTCTAGTATGAATTACTTGCTCCTCTTCATGTTATAGTAAAAGATTAAATAGTCATTTACTTTTTGATTTATGTAAAATTGAAACCCAGACTCTGGAAATGGTCTTTGGAAGTTATCAATACACCTAGAAGTAAAGAAGTATGGGCAGCATTCATCATTGCCTGCTCTAGGCCATGTATTAAAACCAGCTTTCTCATAATGAAAGGGGGGTAGAATTTATTTATGTAATAAACATAGCAGAAATATCTTCTTGGTGCCCAGGTGTTAAGTTGCAAAGCTCAAAGTTAATGACTTGCTACTTACCATACCTCAAGTACAGAAGTCTCATCACACAATCTACTTTTCTGATAGAAAATATCAACAACTGTTACTTTCCTAATACTTCAGAAAAACAAATCACTTTAACTCAAATTCTCATTATTCAGAATGATCAATTTCAAAATCTTATTAGATCTATCAATAAAAATCATTTACATTCTCCTATAGTATCACTTTGCAGAAGAAAACTAGAGAGATGATCTTTTTAATGAATAATTTTAATGATGTCAACAGACATACAAGAGAGCAAACAGAGACTTTAGTTTCAAAAACTAACATTTAGAATATTGAATTCTAATGACTAAGACACTGTTATATAGGTAGGTATCCTTCATAATGACATAAATATTGTTTGAATATTTTTAACAATGCATGAGTTGGGGGAACTAAATAAACTAAAACAAAACACAAGGAGCAAACAATCAAACCATCTTGTTATTACCTCTTTCTTTTTACTACCCATGATTTGGTTTAGCATAAGCAGATTGTGAATATATATATGTGTGTATGTATATATATGTATATATATGTATATATATATACATACACACATATGTATACCTATATTTAATACTGGATTTAGAAAAGCAGCAACAAACAGGAGTTTTTTTCCCATTTCTTTCTTGTTAAAGTGATGTACAGCGAGGTTACAGTTTTATAAGTAAGGCAGTGAGTACATTTCTTATCCAACTTGTTAACACCTCCCTCATTTCCCTCCCTCCCCATTTCCCTCCTCCCATGAGTAGGGCAGTTGGTTTACATCATATAGTTTTGTAAGTATTCCTATTGCATTTGGTTTTTCTTTTTATCCTTTGTCTCTCACTTTTGGTATTCCCTTCCCTAGTTCCAATACATGTATGTACAATATCCAGGGCACTAAAATCAGTTACAGTGATATCAGGGGTAAAATCAGGGAAAGAAAGACAAAAGAAAAAGGGCATAATTTCACATGGTATGTTGAAAATAACAACAACAATGATAAACCACTTGTTTCCATAACTTGGAATTCATTTTTCTTAGCATCATGTTATGTGTTCATATGGATATAGCTATTGAACTACTTTAATCTTCTGCTAGGACTCTCCTAGATTGTGTACTAATTATTCCCAGTGAGGGAAGCCATACAGTCCATGTTTCTTTGGGTCTGGCTCACTTCACTTACTATGATTTTTTCTAAGTCCTTCCATTTCCTTACTAATGGGGCAGTATCATTCTTTCTGACAGAGGCATAGAATTCCATTGTGTATATGTACCACATTTTCCTGATCCATTCATCTACTGAGGGGCATCTGGTTTGGTTCCGTATTTTAGCTATGACAAATTGTGCTGTGATGAGCATAGTTGTACTGGTGGCTTTGGTGTTGTCTTGCTTGTAATCCTTTGTGTAGATGCTCAAAAGTGGGGCTGCTGGGTCATAGGGAAGCTATATGTAAGCCACACCAAAGGAATTACTCAACCTATTTATCCCAAACAGTTGTCTAAGGGGTAAAGATTGCTAGGTGGCAAAGTCCATCTTTTCTCTCTGTTCAGAAAGTCTGTAGACAGAACCATTGTTTGGGTCTTTAACTCTCATTTTCTGCATGGGGAGCAGGAATGGTTTCTCTCTCTTCTCCATTTCTCCCTACTTTATCCTATTATACTAAAACAAATCCTTGCTAAAATTTTCACCTGTGAGCCTTCCTTTCCATGAGACATGCTGAGATGCCTTTCATCAGTGGGTTTCAAAGACCTGTACTTTTGTGTGGGAACTGGGAAGCTGAGGAAACCTCCTCACCCCTTATCCATCCTAAGGTGATGCCATGGGTTTTAGGCTATTCCTTTTTCCCTCGATTTAAACTACTGGCCCAAATTAGAAATGTCTTATATTTCATACTGATGAGCAAATTAAAAACAAAGAAATGTAAATAATGACCAGTAAACTACAGCCTATGAACTAAATCTGGCCTAACACCTGTTTTTCTAAATAAAGTTCCATTTGAAATTCATTTCATAGTCTTTCAGGCTGTAATATCAGAGTTCAGCAGATTTTTCAGATAAAATGGTCCATAAAGCTGAAGCTATTGCTATCTGGTGTTTTATAGGAAAAAGTATGCTGATCTCTGCTACAGGGACAAAAAGGAAGAGTAAGTGAAAATTCCTAATAATAGGATACTATGACCTTAAAGGAAACAGAAAGAAAGGAAGAAAGAAGGAAGGAAGGAAGGAAGGAAGGAAGGAAGGAAGGAAGGAAGGAAGGAAGGAAGGAAGGAAGGAAAGAAAGAAAGAAAGAAAGAGAAAGAAAGAAAGAAAAGAGAAACAAACCAACAAACCAACCAACCAAACAAACAAACAAAAACTCAGATCACCTGTCAGGCAACTTGTTCCTGCTCTGTCCCAAACAGGCCACAATGTGACCTGGGACTGCTTTCACTATGTGTTTGTTACCCTGTGTCCTAAGTCTCCCTATTTAACCCCAGAGCCAATGTCCATACCTGAGACGATGGCTAATGATGTAATGAAGTGGTGTCTTCCCAAGTTGCCAGGGAATAAATCCCCTTTTTCTGTTTTCACCATGTCTCTTTATTTGCCATTTAGAGGATAGCAGCCAGACCTAACATGGGACTTCTGGAGTTTGGGCTGAAGTATTAAATCCAGTTTTATAATCTATTTTGAGTTGATCTGAATGAGTGATACTGACAGGTAACAGCTAGTCAGTACGAATGGGGAAATACAAAAGGGACCTAAAATGAAGGATGAAATCACTTTGTCTTTAAGACAAAATATTGCAATTAAGACTTCCCAACTGGCAGGTGAACTCAGCCCTGCGGACTGACCTAGGGGTAAGAATTTCTCACAGGCACTCTCAATAAATACTCAAAATCCAAAGGCTAATGCTGGTGTTATTTGTAACAGTTCTTAAACTATTCTTGCTGTCATGAATTAACAGAAAGCAGGGGGAAATTACCTTACATGCATCTGTACTTCCATTTGTGTTTGTCATTGTTCTAAGCCATCTATCTGTAGTAACTTAGCAATCACCCTTGGTTTTAGGAAAACAGGACTAATCCATAACATACTCATGACAAAGGACCAAAACTACCCCTAAAGAACAGCAGAGCCATGGAGACAGCTCATCCCCAAATGAGGATAATTGCCAGAGCAAGAGAAATCATCTCATAGGAACCAGATTGCTTGACTCAGTGATGAGGCTTATAATAACTTCATAACCCAGGAGAACCAACACTGATATAAGGACCAGCCAAGCCATACTTGTAACTAGGACTCCGAAGGCAGGCATACTGTGTCTTCTTTCTCTATTGTTCCTCTACCTAAACTTGATGTTCATGTCTATAGCCTGAAGACAGCTAAAGATAAACTGAAGTGGCATCTTCCTGTGGCATGCCTATGCCACAGAATCACTTTGTCTGTCATATTTCTCACCTAATCAACTTTCCTGTCAATTTTATTGCCTTTGGGATTTAATCTAAAAATTTCCCATGCCAGACAGGGGTTCAAGGTTGATTAGGTGGGCTGTCCAATGTGAGGTAAACATCTAATTTCAGTTTTCTGCATGTAAATATTCCATTTTCTCAACTTTAATTCACTGGTGAGATTGTCTCTTCTCCTTTAATTTTTCCTAGCACTCTAATTAAAGAACAGTCAACTGGGTTGGATATAGCAGCTAACAGCTATAATCCTAGCTACTTGAGAGATGAGGATTAGAGGATCATGGTTCAAAGCCAGAGAAACTGTTAATAAGATATTACTTCAAATAATGAACTAGATATGGTAGTGGATGCCTGTCATCCAGCTACAGAGGAAGCAAAAATAAAAACGGATCCAAACCAACTCAGACAAAAATGCAAGACCTTATCCCAAAACAACTTAAGTAAAAACTACATGGTTGAACTAGCTGTGTACTTGCCTTGCTAGCATGAGGCCCTGAGTCCAAACCCTACAATAACACCACAACCACTGAGAAAATATAGATGAGTCAACTGCAAACATTAATCTATTCTATTCTGTTCCATTGTCATTATACCTGTCCTATGTTAGTACCACATTGCTTTAATTACTGTAGATTATAGAAATTTGAAATCAGGACATATGATGGCTATTCAAAGCACATTGTTGGTAGAATTGCAAAATGGTACAGCTGCTATAAGAACAGTATGGGATAATTAAAAACAGAATAAAATAAGCACAGTAATCCCTCTATTTATTAGAAATGTGTTCCAATACCCCTCAGAGATGTGCAAAACCAAAAAGAGCATAAAACACTATTATTACCATTATTTCCTATACATGCACACTTATGTTAAAGATTATAACTTTGTCATAGTTAGCCATTAACAATACTAATAAAACACAACAATTATAATGTTCTACAATAAAAGCTATGTTCATGTTTACTCTCTCAAAAAAAATTGTATGTTCTTGTTTTCCCAAATGAAAGGCCTGTTATGGTTTCTTTTTGACCTATGGGAATGGCTAGCATCATTTCCTCTGTACCTTGGGACCATTTTTAATTAAAACGAAGGTGACCTGAATACAATTATTCCAAGATTGAGAGAGTTGATCTGATCATCAACATGGCTACTAAAGGACAAGCTATGGGCAGTGTTCATATGTGGATATGCTGACAAATGGATGACTTATGTCCCAGGCAGGAAAGAGAAGGGCATCACAAGACTGCATCACAATGTTTAGCAATGCAAACTTTAAACTTGTTCACTTCCAGACTTTCTTATATAATATTTTCACATGCCAGTTGACCACATGAAACTACAGAAAGCAAAACCACATATGACAAGGACTACCATTCCCCATGGTTGAGCAAAAAGACTTTGAATATTTATCCAAAAGAATCAAAATCACAACCTCAGAGCAATTAACCTTCTTATGTTGACTGCAATTATTTTCACAATAGCCAAAATGTGATGTCAACCTAAATATCCATCAACAGATGAACACATAAAGAAAATGTGAGGAGTGTATCTACTGGGAGATTATTCAGAATTATAAAGGAGACTCCTGTCATATTCAACAGCATGGAGAGACCTTGAGGATATTGTGCCAATGAAATTAAACTAGTCATAGAAGAGGAACATTGCATGAATCTACTTATAACACATACCTAAAACAGCCAAACTCAGAGCAGCAGAGAGATATGGTAGTTACCAAGAACTGGTGCTGAGAAAGAAATTAAGAGCTTCTAATTAATGAGTATAAAACAACAGGTATGAAAGGTGAATAATTTGTAGAGACTGACCACATATGATAGTCCAAAAATACTATGTAGCATATTTAGAAACCTGTTAAGGGGGAAGGTCTCATACAAAGTAGCCTCGGCATGACAAAGTTTTATATATAATTTTTAAAAATTATTTTTGTCACTTTGATCTTTAAGATTCATAATATATGGAACTATATGTTAACATAGCAGCACTATCAAATTATTAAACAATGATAAGACAATATTGGATCATTTAAAATAGGAAAGGAATCCTACTAGGCTCTGAGGATGCAAAATTAAAAAAAACTAATTAATAATAAAAACAAAACATTATTCTGTGTTTAAAGTTAACAAGGTATTTATACATTTTTGAAAAATCTTATTTGGTCTTCAATATTACTCTCAAAATAAAGAGATAAAAATAAATCACAGCAAGGCACTGTTGGCTCACACCTGTAATCCTAGCTACTCAGGAGGCTGAATTCTAAGGATTGCCACTTGAAGCCAACCCAGGAAGGAAAGTCTATGAGATTCTTACCTTGACTAACCAACAAAGCCACAAGCAGATCTGTGGCTCAAGTGGTAGAGCTCTAGCCTTGAGCAAAAAAGGGTCAGGAATGATATCTAGGCCCCGAGTTGAAGTTCCAGCACCAGCACAAAAGAAAATATTTTTACAACAAGTAAAAGAAAAAAATCAGCCTAGAACTGGTGCCTCATACCTGTAATCCAGATACTCAGGAGGCTGAGCTCTGAGGATCATGGTTCAAAGCCAGCCTGGGCAGAAAAAAGCCTGTGAGATTCTTATCTCAAATTAACCATTCAAATGCCAGAAGTGGTGCTGTGGCTCAAAGTGGATTAGTGCTAAGGTTGAGCAAAAGAGCTCAGGGACAGTGCCCAGGCACTGAGTTCAAACCCCACTACTGACAAAAAATACATAAAAGAAAAAGAGAAAAAGAAAAAAAATCAAACTCATGTAAGCCAAAACCTGCATGGAGCAGAGCTGAAAGTAAACGTCTAGTCATTTCACTCGTTTATATTACTTTGCTGCCTTTCATCTCTTTAGACATCTAAAAAATTTTATAACAAAAAACAATAGAAAATACCATAATTAATTAGATTGACATCTTGACTATATTTTTTCCCTGTGTTAAATTCCTCCTTCAAACAGTTAAAAAGCAAGAGTGATCAATGTTGAATTTAAACAAGGTTAACTGGAATTGCACAAAACTACCAGTGCTATCTGTGCCTTAATTATTAAAAATGATTCAGTTTGAAATATTCTTTTGAAGCTTTGTTTTAAGAAAGGTACTTAAAAAAATCTTTTGAGCTTCCTACTATGAGAATTACACTTCTATATCTGTAATTGAAACAGCAGTAACTAAGGCTCATGGACTTATGTACTAATGAGCCTAGGTCATGCCATGTGCTTTCTGCTGGGACACACTGGACAGCAAAGCAGCCTTTCACATCTGATAGCCTCCCTGGAGAAGGGACAAAGCTCATGGCAGGACTGAGAAGTCAAACCTGAAAACTAGCTAAGAGAAGAGAAAGGAGCGCAGTGAAAGGTATCAAGAGTCAGAAACAGAGAGAAGAGATGAGAATAATGATGGAGAAAAAACATGTCACCTCAGGTGTCTGGCTATAGAGACTGGGATCTAGAGAGGGTACAAGGCTTCTCTTGTTCCCTTTTAAACATGGTGAAATTAACGTGATGAATATTTCATGTGAATGTATTATTTAATGTTCAGTTCTCTTTGCTTTAATTTTTCTACATTATTTATTTTTATGAATGTTGTTCCTAGGACTATTACTGAAGTTCACAAATAATTCTAGAATTTGTTGTTTTCCAAAGCCTACCTCCTGTGTGTGTGTGTGTGTGTGTGTGTGTGTAGGTGTGTATGTGTAGTATTTATAGTATATATAGTATATTTATAGTATATATAGTTTACATATTATTATATATTAACTATATTAGTATACATTACTATATATCATATATAGTCATATATTCATATATTAAGTACAATTTTTGTATACTAATATACACATAATGAATTTCTTTAAGTTATACCTAAGGTATATTTTGGGATTACTCAAATTACTATAGAATGAATACTTTCTAATTCTTTCAATGTATTGCTATCAAAGATTTAGAAGGATACACACCAGACATATGCCTGGCGATGTGATTAGGGATAAAAAAAAAAAGAGATGGAACATATCTTCTATGTTCTAGACTTCTTTTTTCACTTTTCCTTGTTAAACATCCATTATTTTTGCAATAAAGAAGGGGGATGAGATCTTTCCTCGTCTCGGGTCTCCACTGAAATAGCCCCAGCAACCCATGCTCAGCGGATGCTCCTCTTCCAAGCTCCTGGGAGCCTTAGCACATATCTGAGATAGCAATTATCTTGCTAACACTCTAGCTCTTTGTTTTTGCTTTTGTGGTCTTCTCGTGGAACTAGAAATTTCCTATAGTTCAGGATGATACATGGCCTTTAATATTTATGACCCTCGAATGCAGCACAACAGTCTCAATAACAAATAAGTCACCACTACTACCACAACCATCAGATATTCATTAAAGAAAAACTATGTTCTAGCCCTGTGCTAATTGGATTATAATCATTATTTCATAGAAGTTGCAAGGAAACATGATGGAGTAGACACTAGTACATTATCTATGTGACACATGAGGAAAATCAGGTTTATAGACTTCAGCAACTTGGAAAGATGAACCAGTACATGGCAAAGTTGGGATGTGAACCAGGGCAGCGCCACTCCAGTCTGCCCCTATGGCCTCCATAGCAGTCTGAATAAATAAATGCATGACTGGCAAAAAGGAATAAGAATGAAGGGTTGTAATATCTAGAGAACTCTGTTCAAGAGATATTTGGAGTACAGGTGAAAGTGAAAGCATGTAGGTTACATGAAAGCATGACAGGTCACAAACAGTGCTACAGTGAAAGATGGGATCATTCAACGCTGATGTTCAGGGATGCCACACAGTTCTAGAGCAAAAGGCTCATATTATGTTTGCTATAGTGCTTTCACAAACATCCCTCTGTTGCTAATTGATTGCCTAATTGGAAATAGCCATCTGTACAATTAGAGAATCGACATTTATTGCATTCATTAATCTGTAGGTAAAATCAAGATCAACAGTTATACATGTAAACTTACTGCTAATTTTTGTGATGACTAGAAAGAATTGTCAGTTGCTCAACTGCCCAGTTTTTAATCAGTCTTCCCAGTTTTATTCAATGACAAAGCAATACCAAGGTAAATAATCACCTACAATTATATCAAATGAAGAAATATTTCCATTATGGCAAAGATAGTTGGACAATTAAAATTTCTGTAGTAAGGAAGAATTATAATTATTTAGCAAGAAGAATGTAGGAATCTCCAGACTATATTAAAATTTTCTAATAGTGACATACGAAAAAATGAGTGTGCTTATTTACTGGGAACTAAACCTTGGACAGATCCTGAGACACTTAATTCAGTGCTCAAACTCTTATATATTTAAAATTAAAAGCATTGCCGATCTTAAATATTAAACAAGGATGTACATGGCTTTTTGACTAGGTAATAATGTCTTGTTCATAATAAGCCATGCTACAGGGATTTAAAATTTTCTGACAAATTACTAACAACTGGGAACTGTTGGATAAATATTTGTGTTCAGAAAGAACTACTGATCCTGCTCCCATTTCAGAATTAACAAAATAAAACGATTAGATTTTATTTTCCAAAATACTTTTCTCACCAATATTTAGAAGGATATAAGTTTTGTCTTATATAGTCTTCTTTTCAATAAAGAATCATTTTTAATTCCTACTCTGCCAAAACTATCATAAATCAATGACTGATCTTTAAAGAGGGCCATATAGACACAGAAGATTTCTGTTGTTTAGGACTACTGCACTTACCATTAAAGAAGAAGTAATTATACAAGCTTCATTTGTAGTTTTACTAGAAAAAAACTTCAATTTACTTCTGTTTATCTTCTCATGTAGCTTAATCACTTTCTGGAACATAGTATGATTCAACTATCTGTGATAGGCTAACATTGATTTCTGCGTCTTCAATAGACCATTTAAAATCAGCAGCTTTATAATGTTTAATTTTTAGAGATTCAATAGATTTTATTCTGCTAACATATGGGAGTTACAATATAGTCCTTTAACTTGAGGAAGAATTTTCATTTAAAGTATTTTTCTGGGAGAGAAGTCTCAAGATTCTCTACCCTAAATTATTCTGCAATGTCAATACATGAGTTATAGAAAGTCTTGCACCTGTCTAGCTGGAAATGACTGTGCTGGAAATGACATATTTCTCAGCAATGCCACTGAACCTCCCCTGCCCTGATCCAGAAGTTGTTCTGCTTCCTGAGAGTACATTTTGGAATTCAATTGAACAAGGAAGGCCTTGAGTATCACAAACTCAAATTAAGTGAATTTTGAAGTAGATATATTTCACTGGTGGGACCACCATTTTTTGCAGTTTGTCTTGGCAGTTCCAATTTGTGTTGATTATTTCAATGTAATAATTAACATGATCTCTTATTCTCCAAAGTGTCCTAGTTAAGTGATAAATTATATAGGAAACTATAAAGACTTTGTTTACTTGCTTCATTGAAATTGGTAACCACACACAGCCCCAGATTTCGAAAATCTTAACAGTGTACTTTTAGCAAGTAAGAATAAAAGAAATACTGAACTGCATTTCGGACCAGCAGAAATACAAGGTTCCTGACAACTAAGGCTGATGGTTTAGATATCTCCCTTGTGGTTGACTCACATTGTGATGCTTGAACTTTCTTTTGTGTGTTTTCTAAAACAGTGCTTCTGTGTGAGTCATAAACTAATAACAGAAAGCAAATCACTATGAAAGAGGTTTTTGTGGGGCTAATGAGTGTTTCTAAATATTCCTTTCATTAGCTTTTTACTGTTAGTGTTATAGCATAGGCATTTGGGTCAATATTATGAAAAAGACTCATTCTTAGCTAAGTGATTTAGAGATTTCATTTCTAATTAGAATGTAAGCTCCAGGAAGGTGGAATCTGTTTCTTGTTAACTTATTTATGTCTCTCCATTATCTGGACCAATGTCCTTTAAATGAATGTCTGTAAGATCTATCATCAGTTCACCAATAAATGTATATAACTTAATCTCTAAAAGCAATAAAATTTGTACTGAAATTTGAACCTAAAGTTTCCCCATTGCACATGATCTTTATATCAATTTCCTCTGAAAAAGACATTGCAAATAGTGTTGATGTGGCTAAATGAAAAAAAGGCTTCCTGGGAGGGAAATCTGGTAGCAAAAAATTAGGACGTAAAATAGTATACAACAGTATACTTTTACCAGAGCGTTCCAAATTTAGCTATTTAGTTTACAGAATAATACAACATCTGGGTGCAAGGTTGTTCTTTATTGCATTTGAATTCAATATCCTATGTTACATCTATAATTAAAAACAATAAACACTGAAAAAGTTTATCATCCTTAGAGATTATTGCCAAAGCAACTAGTAAGGATAAGAGATTACAGTTTTATTAAACTGAGGTTTCAGAAGGAAAGGTTGAGCAAAGTGACTGTTAATTGAAATGCCCAGTTCTGGGATGTCTCACAGTACCAGTCATGTGTATACTGTGTAACCTTACATCAGGTACCTTTAAACTACCAGGAGTGTCATGTGACTTGTGTGGCTAGCTACAGGTGACTGCACAGGAGGAGGACAGTGCCCCAAAAGGCAGTTGATACATTAGTTGACCAATGGTCCAACTACTGTTGGCCAATAGTCCATCTTGGTAATTTAAATTATGTAATTTAAACTTGAAATACTGTTCATTCCAGAAGCCATAGCTCACCTGGTAATTCCAGTTAGTACGAAGGTAGGGATTGGGACAACTAGGATTCAAGGTGGGCCACAGAGGGAAAGAGGGTGTAAATTATTTCATTCCTAATTCTGCTTCCCTCCATCCCTCATTCTGCACTATTAACAGTACTTCTGGGTTTTGTTTTACTGTATAAACTCAAAGTACACATACAGCAGCAGCATAAACTTTTTCTCACAGGGATCTACTGAAGAACTTCTTGTGCAGAGCTTTTCGTGCCTGATTATGATTTGCAATCTAATATTGTTGACTGTTCAACTAGGGACTGTTCAGCTAGTAATTCAAAGCCGTGTTCTCTTTGGATTGTAATTGAATCTACTGACATCCCTAATTCTGCTAGAATACTTTACACAGACAAATTTTTTGCTTGCTTTGTTGAATATTTTCTTTTCTTTAATTGCTTTCTTGACATGTAACTCACGTAAAACAATTTATCCAGTTTATCCACTTAAATGTACAGTGTTTTTGGTATATTCAGTTTTGCAACTATCACTACAATCTAATTTTAGATTTGTTTTTTGCTGGTCATAGGGCTTGACCTCTGAGCCTGGGTGCTTCCTGAGCTTCTTTTCCTCAAGGCTAGTATACTATCTCTTGAGCCATAGCACCACATCCAGCTTTTTCTGAGTATTTATTGGAGATAAGAGTATCATGGTCATTCCTGCCTCGGCTGGCTTCAAACCTAGATCCTCAGATCTCAGCCTCTTGAGTAGCTAGAGTTACAGACTTGAGGCACTACAGCCTGGATTAATTTTAAGACTTTTATATCCCTGGAAAAGAAATAATCAAGCTATTAAACAGTACCAAAAAAGAAACTGTATTCTCCCATTTGTCATTTTCAGTACATCTGAGAAACACTAGTTTATTTCTGTTTCTATAAATTTTCCTATTCTGGTCCTTCATATAAACTGAATCACACGATATGTATTCTTTTATGATTGGCTTCTTTCACTTAACATAATGTTTTCAAGGGTGGTTGACTCATTAGCTAATGGAATCTGTATCATAGCCACACACTGTTTTCCAAATGCTAAATGTGTATTTGGGTAGTTTTAAATGGAGGGCCAACGGTTTTCTGAGTTCTCCACTCTTCTTACTTTGCTACAGAAATCAATAAACCAGGGGGTGTCTTTAAAAAAAAAGGAATAGAAAAGGTATTTCCATAGGATAGGAAATTAATTCCTTTAGATGAATATATTTATTCCCGACTAATGTCACAATTTTACACAAATGATTCTCCACTAAAGGAATCATAGCAAATGCCCTCATATATCTCAAAATATAAGCAACCATATACAATTGGGAAATAATTTGAAAATATACTACCAAAGAAGATAAACAGGAATATTTTTAAAAGCACATGGAACTATTCGCAATATCATTGTTTCAGAAAAGGCAAATAAATATCACAATAGGATTATATTTCACCTTCACTAGGATTATGATACTTAAAAATATTCACAATATCTTGAATTACAAATTAATGTATTGCAAATGATGTTAAATACTTGGAATACATGTACATTGGTGACAGAATATGAAGTAATAGACAATTTGAGTATATCTTAAAAAAGAGAGTATAGGAATGAGAAAATTTCAGTTACATTATATGCAATGTAATATAATTGAAAATAACATATTATGTATTATACTATATATAAATATACAGATACATGAATATAGTATAGTGAAACCCACCAAATATTGTTTTGGAAGGCATAAGGGAAGGACAAAGGAAATACAATGGAGTAAACTTGTTCAAAGTTCACATCTATAGCATTATAACAATGAAAGCCACTTATTATATTAATGAATGCTAAGATAATTCATTTAGCAAGTAAAACATAACACCCTAGCAGCTTTACGCATATATGCAATAGAATTGAGCATATATTTCTACCATTTTATTTTCTGTATTTGCTTCTAAATTAGTGAAAGTTTTTTTTCTTTTTCTCTTTCATTTCTTTCTTCCACTCTTTTTTCTTTCTTTCTTTGCTTTTTTCCTTTCGTGTGTGTGTGTGTGTGTGTGTGTGTGTGTGTGTGTGTCTGTCTGTATGTCTGTCTGTCTGTCTGTCTGTGTCTGTGTGTGTATGCCAGTCCTAGGGCTTGAATTCAGGATCTGAGTGCTGTCCCTGAGCTGATATTCAAAGTCTCAAGAACTTTCCTGCTGGAACTATCCTTTTCTCAGAACTCAGCCTCTTGAGTAGTAACATGACAGGTATGAGCTACCACTGATGCTCAGCTCTTGAATGTTTCTAAAATGAACTTTGATATCATAAATTTAGTCCTGCCAATGTTAGTATGTGAAAAGCAGTGATTTAACTATTTAAGTGGCCAGAGTGTATGTGCTTAATGTTAGTTTAGTTAGTACTCTTTCTTATACTTTACAGTTTATGAATAAGTTTATAAGTATTACAATTTGTAAGTAAGTTTATGTTTTCCTTACCTCTTGAAATGGCTAAGAATGCTCACTAAAACTGAACCTAATTATATAGAATGTGACTGAAGCTTTGGCCCTCCTTCATTGGAGATGTATTTCCCAAATAGCTCAATTAAAAACTAAGTTTAGGGCTGGGGATATAGCCTAGTGGCAAGAGTGCCTGCCTCGGATACACGAGGCCCTAGGTTCGATTCCCCAGCACCACATATACAGAAAACGGCCAGAAGCGGCGCTGTGGCTCAAGTGGCAGAGTGCTAGCCTTGAGCGGGAAGAAGCCAGGGACAGTTCTCAGGCCCTGAGTCCAAGGCCCAGGACTGGCCAAAAAAAAAAAAAAAGACATAGAGAATGAAAATGTAGACAGTTTAGATGCTTACCTTATAATATCTCCTTCAAGAGCAATCACTCTCTTAATGATTTTCTGTTCTGGGTTTTTAGGAGACCTAGAATGAAAATGTAACATTATGAGATCATATATGTCCTTGTTGTTTTAAGAAAACAAACAAACAAAAAAAAGAAATGCTATAGCAAGGTAGATTATATTAAAGTCATTACCGAATTCTCTACACTTACAACATGAACTCAATCCTATTTAGGTCCCAAGTGACATTAAGTATCTATGAAGATAATTCTCTTTTGAAATCAATACAGGAAAAGAACCTTTACTAAAACTTAACCACAACAAAACTTATAGAGGCACAAATACATTTATTATCAAGAGATGTGTATTGTTACATTATTGTGGCTTGTAAGGATAAACATTTATTGGAAAGAGGATTCATATGTGAATGAGGGAGGAGGTAACAAACAGTACAAAAATGTACCCAAAGCCTAATGTATGAAACTGTAACCTCTCTGTACATCACTTTGACAATAAATAAGAAAAAAAAGACTTAAAAAAAGAGAATAGACTTTTAAGAAATGACATTCTTAAGTTTATGTCACTTTAAATTAACAGAAAGGTTTGATTTTAAATCACACAGGAAACAGAGCATTACTGACAGTTCAAATAATTCAAAAGGCTTGATATATAGTTTTTAAAAGTTCATTTATTTTAATCCACTTGATAATAAATTTTTACTAGAAGAAATACTATCTACTCTAAGCCTGTGTGATTATAGCCCACATTGAAATAGGATTGATCTGCGAGGTCAGCGGAGTATGGGAAAGTGATGGTATTTCTCATTTGAGATGAGGCTGTTAAACAGATTTTTAACCCACTTTGGGCTCTTCCTCTCTCTATCTTCAATATCTCATCCCTATACCTTCCTTCCTCTTTTCCCTCAAGTCCATCTGCTGGATGATTCACTCTGTCCTGAGTATCTCTGTGGAAGAAATGCCCAAAATGAAGAAATGGGGTCATGCCAGTAGTCGCAGCCTCAGTGAATGAAGTTCACAGATTGTAGGCCTGGTCAACAGTCCCACAGCAACCTTATGACAGAGCTTGAACTGTAACGCCCAACAGAAGCTGCTTCCTCAGCAAATGTGTGAGATCAAAGCTCATTGAAAGCTGCTAGGAAATGAGATACTTTGTTATGTACCAATGTATAACTATCTTAATATTGCCAATTTGCTGCCAATCACATTTTAAATCTTTTTCCTTAACAAACTCCACATAGCAAAAAACAGCTCATGTATCAATCATAAAAAATGGTAATTTAATATGTACTTGAAAATCAGGAATAGGCAAAAAATATTTTAGATTTATTACATTTTAGGTTGTACTGCTTTTCTTAAAGAATATCAATGCACAAAAATGGAAAATATTAAAAATTTCCTATATCAAGGAAAATAAATAGTTTCAATAAGATTTATGTGCTACAATATATCTTTATGTTCTACAATATTATCGTTATAGTATACAGTCGCATCTACTTGTGACAATAAATTTCAAAGTCTTTCCATAAGCTTGTTTCTTGATATTCTTTACCTTAAAGGGAATTTGATCAGAGTTTTGAATGTTCTCTCCTCGTCATTGAATTGAGTAAACATTTTATTTCAACAATTCTAATACCATTAACTATAACTCAAGTGAGAGGCCTGGTCACATTAATGCCATTTAGGTCTTGCATGCAGGAAAATGTATAGACCATTTAGAAAATGCTTCCCCATCTGTATATAAATAATAGCAGTGCATAAAACAAATATTCAGACTCAGTAGTCACCAAAGAGTTGCAAATTTAAACAGTAGGATATTCAAACACTCCAACTATAGTGACAAATATGTGTTAACACTAATAAAAATAGAACATTATCAAGAGTTTAGGAATATGGGTATCTATATATAAACAGTGTAGTTATGTAAATGCCTTTCTGTAATGTTGTCTTCATTTTTTATTCTTATTAATGTATCAATTTAAAACTCTTAGGAATTTATCTTAGTGAGGAAACTATGAAAGTATGCAAAATTTTAGAATATGTAATGATACAGGAATATCAACAGAAATTATGGATTAAAAGTCAGAAAATATTTCTACTGTAACTTCTCATCTTTAATTACAGAAAGAAAAATGTGCATTCATCTTTACTGGAATGATGAAGAATCTAAAACAGACGGTAAAGATTATCTGTATCTTAAAGGCTTTTATGCTGTTTAGAGGGGGTAATTATGATCATTAGCACATGACAACTGTGTGTGTTATATGACATTACCTAAGAAGGAATGCTCCACAACAGGAATAAGAGTTGAGCTAATTACATTTCCTACCTAAACTTGAGGTAGAATTTACACTAATCATATACTACAAAAAGCAATCCTATTTGTGGTAAAAGTTTGCCAACAGTCTTGATGCCTTTTAGATGCCAGAGGAGTACCTTATTTTTGAATAATTTGTACTTTAAGATCATGAGGCAAAACAAAATAAATAAAGTAAGCTATCTATATAATTAGTCATATGAATTACTACTCAAACATATCTATAAATTTATATATATTTAATATTTATTTATATATATATATATATTGAATGGCCTTTTGTTCACAGACATCCCTTTGTCTACTACCTTTGATCTTGCTCATTCTTCACAACCTAAGTTGACTGGGGGATATCTGCGATGGATGGGGTCTCCTATACTGCCAATGCACCCCTTTGCAGTGAGATGCAGCCAGTGTCACTGTTATCTCTGCTGACTGTAAGCAAGTTAACCACAATTCTAGTTCTCACTTTCCAAGACAGAAGAACTGATCCTAGTTCCTAAAAGAGAAGCCAGCCATTCAAAATCCAGATATAGGAATGGTTTGTCTGCATATTTTTAAACATAAATCATAAGCTGGCCACACAAAGGCAAGTTTTCACACATGAAAGAATCCAATTTCTTATTTTTCTTGGATAAGACAACCCAGGACCCACAATCTTGCATGAAGAAATCCATTGGATCTAAGGAGTAGATATTAAGGATTTATAAACAAGTGCTTCCTGAGGTTAACTGAGTTTGTGGATTTCAATAAATTGGCAAGAGTTGGTTTTTTTTCTACCAATGGTGCCATATGAGCAGTATGTATAAACACTGAAAGGAATTCAGGAACATAGTAGATACCCAGTAAATCTTAGTCATTGCTTTCTATGATAAAGTCACAAATTAGATAAATTCACTGTATTCCAGATCATTGTGACAGTCCTCTTTCCTCTAGACTTGTGCAGGTTAGATGTTTGAGCCTCTGAAAAAAGGATTTTCACATTGTATACATAAATGAACTTGTTAAAATGGAACCCTCTTACACAATTAATTGATGCCAATAAAAAAGGTATGTCAGATTGTGTCGTATTGAAGGGCAAAGTGAAATATTTCAGAAGCTAATATTCAAAAGGGTTAGTGAAGCTTTATTACATAATTAAAGAAACATGAAACTAAAGCAATAGTATTCATATTGAAAAGCCACCATTTGGTTTGCAATTATAAGGGTACCATCTGTAAATGCAAGATAAAAATGATTAATTTTCAGTGTTGGATTCAGTTTTATTACTTCACAATCAGTAGTGTGAACTTTGTTCACGTATTTCTAATTTTTTAATGATCCATTTTTATAATTTACACAGTAGTGTTAATTTGTACTATCGAAACTTTTTACATAGGACAGTATTTCAGCTATGTCCTTGCTAACTTCTCTCTATATGTAAGTCCTTTTAACATAAACAAAAGACATTTTTGCTCTTATTTAAGGTGTACATTATGAAAACATGATAGTTGTATACCCAGTTTCTAATAAGCACTTTTCCATGATAGCTAAAGAAAAATGCTCCAAACAAGAGTCTTGGTGTTAACAAAGTGAATTTCAGATACAGCAGCAAGAATCCAGGCTAATGTTAGAAATTTTTCTTCTAGAATATATTTTTCCACAGTAATTACTTTCAACATGCCATGTGAAACAGTAGCTTCTATTGTTGATGATCCTCTTGTATCCCCTTCCTGTGGTTGTACCCGCACTATCACTGTATCTTATCTGAGTACATTGGAAACTGTATATACTGGTATTAGAACTAGGGAAGTGAAATGGAATATCAAAATCGAGAGACAAACGATAAAAAGACAAACAATTACAAAAGCAATACTTGCAAAACTGTTTGGTGTAAACCAACTGAACAACTCATGGCGGAGCAGAGGGAAAGGGGGAGGGAGAGAGGGGTAAGGAGGGAAGAGGTAACAAACAGTAGAAGAAATGTACCCAAACTTGGAAAAATTATACTAAGTAAAGTGAGACAGACCCAAGGTCTGCCTCATAGGCAATAATTAGCACAGGGTTAGGCTAGTCACAGCAGAAGATCACAAGAGCCTAATAGCTATGCCCCTATGAATGCATAAGATAATGCTAAGTGAAATGAACTCCATGTTATGGAAACAAGTGATATATCACTGTTGTAATTACTTTCAACATACCATGTAAAACCATAGCTTCTATTGTTGATGATTCTCTTGTATCCCCTTCCTGTGGTTGTCCCTGTGCTATTAGTGTATCTCATCTGAGGACCCTGGATACTGTATATACTGGTATTAGAATTAGGAAAGTGAAAGGGAATACCAAAATCGAGAGATACAGGATAAAAAGACAAACAACTACAAAAGTAATGCTTGGGCTGGGAATATGGCCTAGTGGCAAGAGTGCTTGCCTCGTATACATGAGGCCCAGGGTTCGATTCCTCAGCACCACATATACAGAAAATGGCCAGAAGGGGCGCTGTGGCCAAGTGGCAGAGTGCTAGCCTTGAGCAAAAAAGAAGCCAGGGACAGTGCTCAGGCCCTGAGTTCACGGCCTTGGACTGGCCAAAAAAAAAAAAAAAGTAATGCTTGCAAAACTGTTTGGTGTAAATGAACTGAACAACTCATGGAGGGAGAGGGAAAGGGGAGGGGAAATGGGGGAGGAGGTAACAAACCGTACAAGAAATGTATCCAACGCCTAACATATGAAACTGTAACCTCTCTATAGATCACTTTGACAACAAATAAGAAAAAATAATATATTTTCCCAGAAGAGTAAGGGGAAGTTTTGCAAAAAGCACCTCAGATGGTGACATAAAGTTATTGTGTGTTTAGAAAACTTAAATGAAGAGCAGAATTTCAAGCATTGGGGTATATTCAGCTCATTTTGTGGGTACAGATGAGGAGGGAAGGGCTGGTTCGTCTCTTTGGGCTATATTCTCAAGTATGTCCTATCTGAATCAGGATACTGAGCAGTAACAATATTCGTACAACTGACTAGAGACTCCTGTCAAGTGATTTAAGAATGTGGTAATAGGAACTCTGTGATCAATTCATCTTCACAATTCCTACTCAGGTAAGTATATTCGGATAGTATTGATGAAATAACAAAAGTAATCAACTTTTAAAGAACAAAAATGTGGTTTATAAAGTTTTTTAAAATTTTTTTTTGCCAGTTCTGGGGCTTTTGGACTCAGGGCCTGAACACTGTCCCTGGCTTCTTTTTGGTCAAAGTTAGCACTCTGCCACTTGAGCCACAGCGCCACTTCTGGCCATTTTCTGTATATGTGGTGCTGGGGAATTGAACCCAGGGCTTCACGTATGGGAGGCAAGCATTCTTGCCACTAGGCCACATCTCCAGCCCAATGAAATATATTTTTCTACTTTTATTATGATTAGGAGTTTAATAAGCAAATAGTGACAACTGGTCTTATTAATAAGTCAGCCTTGATTATGTAAAAATCAGTTAAATGTATATTCTGACTCTAACTTCTGTAATTAAAAATGGCTGCAATAATTGGTGATCAAATTTTCAATTCTAAAAAAAAAATTTGTACTTAACTAAGAAAAGTATAAGAAATTTAGTGTGATAATTTCACTTCCACTAATATTAATTCAAGCATTTCAAACAAGGAACTTTGAAATCTTTAGGTATTAAATAGAATTCTACATCATTATATATGGTAGGTTCTTTGTAAATGAATAAATATGTACACAGATAATGAGCGGACTTAATACATCAACTTAAACTGACTCTTAAATTGCATATGTTTATTGTGGATCAAAACAAAAAGATCTTGCTTGCAATGGAAAAACTTAAATACAACAGTGTTGCAAAATAAAGATATATTTTTGCATATCTTATTGCTATGACCTGAGAATATGAACCCATTCTATTTTCTTTTTCCATTACACATATCTATGGATTAACACGCTCACTAGAGACTTTGGTGACATACATTATTAATGTCTCAGCTGTGCTACTGGACTCAAGGTTTCCCAGCAAAATGAAGTGAGGCAAATATATGGAGAGAGGTAAGACAGCACTGGTAGGATCCGGACTTCTCTAAATGCCCCCTCCCTTGGAGAAAGCGCGTAGTGTAGATCTTAGAACACTTAGGAGAACAATAAGTAGAATATGAGGTATCTTGAACTCATTTTTGTTCTAACCTTGTTGAACTTATTAATTTTTAAAATATAGCACTATTGTTTTGCAGAAGAGTTCTCAGGCCTGAAAAACTACACACAATTTTCTCCCTTGAAAATGTCATCTTACATGTTCTCAATAGCAAATTGTAGAACATAAGCAAATGTCTTCATGAGGTTTCGGGATTTTACAAAAATAAATTAGAACTAGTCACTCCTGAAAACAGAATTATCATTCGCTTGCTTAGCCTGACAGCCACCTATACAGCTCTAGTTACCAAGTTATCTGAAACTTTTTCTGTGTATTTTATTTACTGTTACGACAATAACTGTTAACTATGATTATATAATGAAAACGAAAGCAAGATAATACAAAGCATCATCTTTGTAAAAGGGAATACGTTGAAATGACAAAAATTTAGGTGAGAAATTAAAAAAGATCTATGAGATGAATTTAAGGGGGAATGGAGATAACTAAGGTGGAATTATTTCTGAGAACAAACAGAAGCTGTCTTATCAGCTTATTAGGCAGCTACAGAGGCACAGAACAGTGATGAGAGAAACATAGACAGGTGAGTTTGAAAAGTGTGGTACCTGTGGATTCAGCAAAGAAAGAACAACCCCCCTGTCCCCCTCCCCCTCCCCCCCCCCACCTCACGCTTCACTTGAAGGCAGATGACCCTGGAAGTTGATACTGTCAGGTTCTAGTCATTTATCAAAGTGTCAGAATTAGAAAAGGTTTATTCATGGTGCTGTCCTTGACAGTCCTATGATGATCTTTCCCCTTGTCAGCTTACTTTAGCAAAGGTAATTTTTTTCCCCCTGTAGGGAGGATGCCAATGGGAGCTTGAACTCTCACTAGCTTTTTCTGCTCGCAGTTGGTGCTCTACCACTTGAGCCACACTTCTAGTTCAGTTTTTATGGTGGTTATAACTAGAGAAAGAATCTCATGGACTTTGCTGTCCCTGCTGACTTTGAACCACAATCCTGAGATCCAAAGAACACTGGTATATTCTTAGTAAGAAAACGAGGAGCACGAAACATCCCACATTCTAGAAAGTGGAATGTTAGTTTCAAGAGGTTGTCAGGGAGAGGCAGAAATGGAAAGCTGTTGGTCTAAGAATGCCAAGTTTCAATAAGAAAGTTGTTTGGAAATCTCCTGTATAGCATGGTTTGTATAGTACAAATAATGTACTGAATACTTTGAAATTGCAATGAGAGTAGGTCATAAAAGCTTTAATGACAAAAATTAGATAGGTGCTGTTCATTACCTTAATTGAATCATTTTAGCATCTTCATGTATACTAAATTATTATATTGTACCCTAGAAGTATAGTTAAATTTTGTCAATTATGTATTAATATAGCTAGAAAAATATTCCCATTTGTCAGTTTTCTAGCTATAGAATGCCAAATAAATCCTTTTTCAAAAATCGCAGTCATACCTCAGCCTGTGAAGCAGCCTTCACATGGCTAGCTTCTTTCCATTTTTATTTGCTGTAAACAGTGTGTGTCCAAGCATATCTTTTAAAACGTTATTTTTCATTACATAGTTGTACAAATGAATTTCAATTCCAGAAGTCAGGTTATGATTACAATACATCTTGACCAGTGTCACCACTTCCATCCCTCTCCTTCATCTTCTCCCATCCATCCCTACCCACAAGTTATGTATGTAGTTTCTTTTTTACATAATGTACATCAAACATAATGACTGTATTTGTTCACCCTCTTTCCTCCACTAGTATGTCTTCCCTCTCTTTTTCTTCTCCCTTTCCAGGAACATCACTGTAAAATAAAAGTATTAAATATATTCAGGCAGCAATTTGTCAGATTTATTCCTTTCACTCATTCTTTAAAATACACAAACTATGTCTACTTCTTTTTTCTTTTTCTTCTTTATCAGTCCTGGGGCTTGGACTTAGAGCCTGAGCACTGTCCCTGGCTCCTTTTTGCTCAAGGCTAACACTCTACCTCTTGAGCCACAGTGTCCCTTCTGGCTTTTTTTTTTTTTAATGTGGTGCTGAGGAATCATACCCAGGGCTTCATGCATGCTAGGCAAGCACACTACTGGTATGCCTATTCCCAGCCCCTTCTTCATTTTTTAAATCCATACAAATTTATTACAGATTACTAGGTATCTGCTTAAAAAGAAGACAGAATGGTGCCCATAGGAAGCTACTGTGACCCTAGGCTGAAAGATGTTGTAATGTGAAAGGGCTCACCTGTGTTTCCTAAGCATCACTCTTCTTTTATTCTGTGCAAACACATAGAGTATAATATCTATAGCTGTCATGTTACATGCTTCACAATGCATTCATTTTACAGTGTCTGATATCACCAGAAGCTCAAATGTGGTCAAAGGTTTCCCTCCAAACCAAAAGAAAAGTAGATGACTAAATGAATATGGAAGCTTGGTTTCCTCACGGTTCCCACAGCGAAGCTTAATGAATTCCTTCTAGACACAGGAGTAATAACAAGAACCATTGTAATCCTCAAGTACCCCTCCCACAGAATAAACCTAGGCCAAGTAGAAATAAGTGCAATTGTTTCCAAGCAAATTTACAAGCCTGTGAGTTCAATGTAAAAGGAAGCATTGATTTAAATAAAAGCAGATTCTCATAAGCATATTCTCACCACCCACAATTCTTCATCAGTGTGGTTTGTGGTTGAAATATAAGAATTTCATGTTGTTTTAGCATGGACTCTTTGCCAAAAGACATGAGCACAAACGTCACCGTTAGGAACTATCTTACCTAGTATGATGTATATATGCAAAGGTCTATTCTACAGTTCAGTTGTTATAGGCAAGGACACAATGCTATGGATTGGCCATATGGATAGATGTTTTTGACTTATACAACATGATTAAATTCCATTTGAAACTTTTAAATAACCCTATTTGAAAGAGCTTTAATAAAACCAAGTAAATACTTCCTGCAAAAAATCCTCTGCTTCCACTTCACTTTAAAATACAGAGCCCAAAGCGTTACTGATGAATCCTGCATCTCTCTCACCCTTTATCAGCTCTTTCTCCATGCTGCCATCTGGTTTTGCTTTTCTTCCAGCACAATACCCATCCCTCCAGGCTGTTCCCTGGCACCAAGATTCCTCCCTTCCATTCTGTACAGCACAACCCAAGAAATGTTCCAGGTCTCTTTCAATTCTTCCCGAAGATTTCCTTCAGCTCCACCCACCCTGTATATTTCAGACCCCTATACTTCTCAGCTATTGATAGTCAAGTAGGTATATGGAAGTCTGTTGTTGGCTCTCTGTTTTAAATAGAATTGTTTTCTATGATGTTCTGTGTCAGACATAAGAGGAGATTTTTTTCTGAACATACTGCCTTTTTTCATGGACTTCTTTTTAAGTATTTCTATTATCTTTAAGTAGTTGTACAAAGGAGTTTCCATCCAACAATTGTCACATTTCTATAAGTCTTTATAGTTTTATGTTTAAAAGAGTCAAAAACAATATTAAGAGGATTCCTCTGATGAACTGTGGCTAATTCAAATGTTTCTGTAACATAGTATTTTTTCACTAACTTTTAATACATAGAAGTCCATCTATTTGTAATTATAGTGATCTAATCATAGCCAAGATCCTACTGTAGAATTATTAGTTACAGGTTTTAAGCAAATACAGAGTATGATTTTAAGAAAGTCAAAGAAAGGCAATTCAAAATAAGGTAAGTGACCATATTTTAATATTTTATAGTATCTTTCAAATTATGGCACTACTCTTCTAAGTTAAAAATCTCATTTTAATCAGTTCCTAATGTCTAACCTAATCACTTTCAAGTCAAAGACTCAGCTGTTTAGAATGCAGACTGCATCATTTGCTGTGGCTATGTGTACTTGACCTCCTGCCTGTTAACAAAGAGACCCAATTAATTATTTGCTGTTTGGAGTGGCCATTTCGTTTCACCTCCACCTTACTTTAAATGTTCAAAGGCTCAATTGCTTAATCACCTTAACCTTAGCTTTGGAAAAATGCATCATGAATTTCTTAACTATCAACTAATAAACTATCTTGATCCAGAAAGTTAATTTTCAGGACAATAGCTCCTGTATGTCTTATGCTAGAGTCAGCCAAAGTAACATATTGATCTAGTATCTCATCAACTTCCAAGACATTCTCTTTGTTTTGAATAGTGGCTTCAGTTTAAAGTGATTCTCTTGATCTGGGACAGGAGACATGTCAGCATTTCAGTGGGTTGTATTGTCCCAGTCATGATGAAACACTGGTTGCGTCAGAAATCTTACCATATATTAAAATGGGATACTTATGTTTTGTGTGCACATTGATGAGATGTCAATGAATAGTGTATCAATTCTTCCACAAACTTCCAGTTTTTACTATATACTTTCAGTCATATTAAGCTCAAGAGTACAAGTTCATGTTTCAACCTAAAAACAACAAAATTAAGCAAGAAAATAGCTTTGACATAGAGATGAAGATGGATTGTTACAATATATAGTGCAACAGAACTGATCACTGACCATCTACATGTAGAAAAATAAGCATAAAACCAAATAATAGCATGGAATCTATTAAGAATCACCCATCTCTTGAATTTCTTAGACCTGATACTTTCACTTTTGGAAAGTGTTCCCATTTGTTGCATATTGGTTTCTCTGCACAGTCACTATTCCCGTCCCTGCAAGTAAACCATAAAATGACATGAAGAACACTCTCATTCCAAGTAACCCTGTCAGCTACTTGCACTTAAAAAAATCAACAAGTAGTAAGTAGTTGGTAAGGACGATTAAATCATAACATATATACTAAGATAGTGCCACTAGGTATGCCGTATATGTGAAGTCATAAATCATTTGCCATTTTTAATCTAGATTATTTCATTTAGCATATCCTCCAGTCACATTCATGCTGTAGCAGGTATCAAAATTTTGTTCCACAGTGGCAATTTAATGACCAATACTAGTCACTGTGATGAATGTACAAATTGAGTTATTAAAACTGAATAACAATACCTTCAAATATTTCTCATGATATTGTAAAAATATGGCAACTGAAACTTTGAAAAACAATTGTAATTTCTCCACTCTAATACTTCTCAAGAGAATTTATACTGTCATTAAAATAAATGAACTGGAGCTCGGAATATGGCCTACTGGTAAAGTGCTCATCTCGTATATATGAAGCCCTGGGTTCAATTCCTCAGCACCACATATATAGAGAAAACCGGAAGTGGTGGTGTGGTTCAAGTGGCAGAGTGCTAGCCTTGAGCAAAAAGAAGCCAGGGACAGTGCTCAGGCCCTGAGTTCAAGCCCCAGGACTGGCAAAAAAAAAAAAAAAAACACCAAACAAAATAAATGAACTTATCATCTACACACACACACACACACACACACACACACACACAGACACACACACACACACACACACACAATGAAATTGAGCCTATGGCTCCTTGCATATTGAATGTGGCTGTAATTGAAACAGAAAAGTCAGCAGAATCTGGGTAGCTCATGCATCTATTCCTGGCTATTCAGAATGCAGAGATCTGAATTATCTTAGTTCATGGCCAGCTCAAGTGGAAAAGTTCACTAGACTCCAGCTCCAAAAGAGTCAGGAAAAATCAGGGCTAGCAGCATGGCTCAAGTGATAGATTGTTTTCCAAGAAAGCAAAAGAATGTATATAAATCCTAGCTGAGCACAGAGGCTCATGCCTACAACCCTAGTTACTTGGAAAACTGACATTGAGATGATTGTAATAATAAATCACCCTGAATGAAAACTGGTTACCCTAGCCCAAACAATAAGAAGCTGGAAAAGATGACATGCACCGGTCACCCCAGCTATACAGGGACCATAGATAGAAGGATTGCTATATAGGTTGGCAAAATCAAGACTCTATTTGAAAAATGAAGAGTGCAAAAATGGCTATGCATTGCTCAAGTGGTGGAGCATCTGGCAAGCACAAAGCCCTTAATTCAAAGCCCTCAGTACTAAAGCACAAAAGCCCTAGGCAAATTGGAAAATAAGAGATTATATATTTAATTTCAACCTAAAATCAGGTGCGGATATAGAATAAAGAATAGCATAATAACAATTCAAGGAAGATCAAACTCATGTTGAGAGATTTATTTTAGACTATAAAATGTCACTCATAAGTCCAGTGACTGTGGTTCTAAAATCCTAGCTACTCAGGAGCCTGAGATCTGAGAATTTCCATTAGAAGCTAGCCCTAGCAATAAAGTCCATGAGACTCTTGTCTCCAATTAAACATAAAAAAGCTAGAAATGGAGCTGTGGCTCAAATGACAGAGCATGAGCCTTAAGCACAAAAGCTCAGAAAAAGTGCATAGGCCCTGGGTTGAAGCCCTAGGACAAGTACACACACACACACACACACACACACACACACACACACACACACGGATGCATGCAGGCACATGGTAATCATAAGGCAAAATTGATAGAGAAACCATGATATACAAGAAATGTTCTAGAATATATTTCTCTTAGACACTGATTTATTCAACAAATGTTTGTTAATGACAACCGTGTGCCAGGTATTCTGTGTGCCATTAGTTTACAAAAGAGACTTTATTATAACCCATAAAAAACATATCATTTTTAGTGTTCAGGACCAAAAGTTAGGCATATCTCTTCCTTGCCATTTACTTGTCTTTTTCACGAGTAAAAATAGATGATGACATTTAGTACTGCTGACCTCAAATGTCACAAGAGCTACAAAACATTAGCTACTGCGCATGTGCTTTGCATAGAATGTACCTCAGAATTATAATGGAGCGTCCTGCGGGTCCAATTCCTACATTAAGTAAGGAAAGAAGCCATAATCTCCCAAACTATGACCAAAAAATAACTTCTCTATACAAAGATTACTACATAATATCTGTGAAGTCCTTGTTACAATCAATTAAATCCAGACTTCCACCCCTTAGCTAGCTCAACTCTACTTATAAATAAGTGCCAGGTGTTTGGTTAGTAGTAGGTCTGTCTGCTGTCTATGTGTCATTCTTTCTATCATTTCCTGCCCCTCTTTCTTTCTACTCCTCTCCCCTTTCTCTTTCTTTTTTCAACCTTCTTTCCTTTGTCCTTGGAAGCTTCTTTATAATATCTTATTATAATAATTAAATATGGTACAGTCTAATAAGTCATTTTTAAGCCCAGCAACTGATTGATTTTTTTCATTAGTTGATGAACTGAAAAATTTGTTGTTAAATGTATTGCTATGGGCAATTTAATTGCTCCAATGAAATGTAAAACTTCAATCAACCAATTTTGTGTGGAAAAGAAAGAAAATTTAATTGTTTCAATCTGTCATATATTTTAATTAATTGTTCTTCAATCTAAAACTAGTTGACAAAATTAAAATGATGTCATTTTATTTAAAATGTTCAGGAATAGAACAAAAGACTTACAGGTCCACTCCCAAAATCAAGCACAGTTGATTAAGTTCAAGGCCTAGGAGCTATTCAAGACAAGCTACTTAAAGGCTAACAAATAATAGCCATTAGTGCGCTTGTTAGGCTCCTGCATATAGTTTACTGATTTTTTTTAAGTAGTAAACTGTGTCTTTGTTAGTGTAGTTTTACATTTTCTTTCTGGGTACTTAAAAATGCTTGGACTTATTTTATTTTATTTTATTTTTGAAGTTCTGGGGATAGAACCTAAGACCTTGTACATTCTACTCAAGTGCTCCAGACCATTATTATGGTCATATTGAAACAATCTTACTTAAAGAAGAAACTCACAGGCATATAACTGTTTTCCAAATAGCACAAATCAGAGCATTAGAACTCAGATTAGCACTAGAGTATGTATTAATGAGAACAATACATAACCATTTCTCATTGAGGCCCTTGCTATTGTAATGCGGTTTCACTTTTAAAAAATCAATAGAAAGAAATATATCAGTAACACCAGACAGAAATTGATGGTGATACAGAGAATTATTTTTCTTCATTATAAAAGGCTATGTACATACAATAAATTTTGATATGTGAGATACATGTCAAAAATATGAATTCCTTAAAGTTACAAATAATATTTTAAATATAACTATTATATATTTTAAATACATCCTATTTTCCTCCAAGAAAAAAATAGTTTAATTCCAATTTGGATACATTAATAATTGTTGGTTCAGTTAAACTTTCTGACTCTTTAATCTCTAAAATACTTTGATAATACATTTTAAGGAATACAAGGAGACTACAAAGTCCTGTTTTGTAAGAAAGGAAAACATAATTTTATTTTAAATGCATTTAAAATGCATTTTGTTTTAAAATCTGTGATTTAAAGCTAATTAGAAACATGTAAATACTGCTTTAAGTGACAGTTATTACTGTAAATTTATACTTGTGAATGGAAAGGTATATAGAGTTGATTAAGAAAATTTGAAGTTAATTACTAACATTTTAAAAATTAGTCAACTAATTATTACGTTGGAGATAATCAAACTATTACTAACAGTTGGCCAAACTAACTTATAAGTCCCAGGTTTTGTGAGCACCATACAATTTATAGGAGAATTTCCCTAAATATAAGCACTGTATTGGCCAAATGAATTGTCTCAAAAATCTATATAATACAGAGAAAATATTCAGTGTGATCTTGCTCTGACTATAAATTGACCCAAAACCTATCATTGTTTTTTCTTTATTCCCTTGCCCCCAAATCATCCATGATCCCATTATAGAAAAATAACTGGTGATATGTTATTGTTTTGCCTCCTCTCTTTCTGACACTACATACTCTTTTGTAAACCAATGGTAAGCTGATATTTGATCATCTGACTGTTAAAATAATTGTCTCTCATGACAAGTTTTTCCTATTCTTAACTGTCAACAGAATGAGAACTTTCAAAGAAGACAAAGAAAATACAAGTGGAAGACATGATTATCTAGTGAACTCTATCAATACTGAATAGCAGTGAGAGAGTAACCCAAATTAGAACTTTAGAGAATTGACTTATTGGGTTGGCAACAGGAACACTGTTAAAATTGTGTGGGTAATTAACAACTCTTGCCTACAGTTAAGTCTATATTTGGCAAATCAAACCAATTGGTCATGCTTCTTACAGCATTTAGAACCTTTTAAATTTTTCCAGTAAGAATGAATTTTCAAATAAACAAATATAACTAACTCCTAGGGCATTACAAAATGCTTAAAATATAATTTAAGAGTTCAGTGATCATCTAATGATTTAAAGAAAAACATTGGTATTTTTTAATAAAAGACTGAAGTGATAACAAAAAAAATCTGAGAGTTGGAGAAATGTCTTTCTAATTTTTTTTCTGTTTATGTTTATTTATTCTTTTATTTTATATTTGTATGGACTCATGGAAATTTGTATATAACTGTGAGTTATCACCTAATATGACTTTAGCATATTTTTCTTATTTATTGTCAAAGTTTCATACGTAGGCCTTGGGTACATTTCTTGTACTGTTTGTTACCTCCTCTAAAATTTTTTTGAAAGTCAATAAGTACATTAGAAAACTGAATCAATATCATTTCTAGAACTGCTTTTCAGTCCACTTACGTAGAAGTCATTGGCTCTTTTGTAATGGGAATTGAACTTCTTTTCCTGAATTTGGTCATTTGTCACTTCTGTCTTCTTTAGTTTTCCTCCACAGAGACAGGCCATTATAAAAGCAACATTGCTAGATTCTCAATTTTAAGAGTCAAGATCACTATATTCAATATCTAAACTAATGAATATCTTCTCTTAACCTTTGCTTCTCATTTCTTAAAAAAAAAGGAATAGGGATTTCAATATAAGGAGATTGATTACATGAAGGACACCCAAGGTGAAACATGTATTTTCATAAGATCCTTTTAGATTTTTAATAAGATTGCAGGGAGGATGCTTATATATTAACTATGAAAATTTATTACTACTGGCATCTAATTTCAGATTCTATTAGAAAACCTGCATGCTTTTCCTTGTGTAATTCTCACATTTTCAGAAATAATAAAGATATGTTTGAGCTACTATCGTCCAAAGGCTAGACACTGCTGAGACATTTTGAGTAGAAGGCATAAAACTAAATCAGTCCATGTATCTGGGGACATATGGTCATGAGAAAACCACTAGTTCAGAACTCCCATCCAAAGCAACATTAGGACTTCAGCTAAATCCCTAGTTACTCAAACTCAAATAGTTTGAGACTTTTCCAAATGCTTATATGAAGGGGGAAACGTACATAAAACACCCTATTTGTACCTTTGTTGGGCTCAGTAGAAAATTCTGAGACTACATAGGCATGAAAACTGAGCCACTCTGTCCCCTGGAGGTGGTCCTATTCGATTAAAAAAACAATGAAGCAAATTGATCAGAATCTTGACAGCGCTAACACAACATTAGGTCTATGAACTACCTAAAAAGGTTCTCCTGGGACCGTGTACAACCACATTTTGTGAGAACTGTCTTTCTCTCTTTTCAAATGTTTATACATTACATTCAAACACTTTCATTATGGATTATCTAACTTGTGATGGTTGAGAATACCTTCAGTTATAAAAAAAAATCAAGCCACGTATGATTTTTTTTATAACTGAAGGTATTCTCAACCATCAAAAGTTAAATAATCCATTGGAAAGTATATCAAGTGGATAAAAGCATCTTTCAGAATTTTTATAGTGAAGTCATATGTAGAAATAACTGGTACTTTGAAAATGTCCTTAAGTCATATAATTTTCTTCATTTAATTGCAAAAATTACACACAAAAACACCATTAACTGTCATTAAATATCCCTTAACACACTCCCAGCACTCAATTTGGGACATATTTTAGAAATCATTCTTTTTTTTTTTTTCTCAAATTTTTATTATCAAACTGACGTACAGAGAGAGGTTACAGTATCATACGTTGGGCATTGGATACATTTCTTGTACTGTTTGTTGCCTTGTCCCTTATGCCCCCTCCCTCCCCAGAAATCATTCTTAATCTTATTAAACATCATAGGTATGTATATTTTAGTCTACTTACAGTCATGTAATTATCAATAATCCTTCAAATAAAAACATCTGGTAAATTACATGAAGGTACTTTTATTAAAGAAATGCAAATGAATTTGTCAGTTTTGCCATAAACTTAAAGCTATTTATAGTTACTATATGTGAAACAAATTTAAAATATCTAAGTAAAATGTCTGAGAAGTAAAATGTGTAAATCGTTTGACCCCAGACTTCAACTAACTGTCCCATGTACAGTGGCACAATGAAATCTAATATTTGAGGAAACAGAAATCAGTCATAGTAGATATCAAGGTTAATTTTAAATATTCACTTCTAGAAAAAACTTAGGATTACTATACTAGAAAAATTTATTACTATTTCAATATAGTGCTTCAGGTGTCATCAACAGAGGACTGCAGAAGCTTTGTGCTTATAAGTTGCTGGAATTGGGAGAAAAATTGGGACATTTGATCTATAGAACTTTGGAGACATTTTCAGTATTCCATTCTCAAGAGGCACTTATCAGTTGTTGTTGTTTTTTTCAAATGCCATGATTTGTGAAAACTTATGGTGAGTTTAGCACATATTCGCACAGACATATTATAAAGTCCCTGAATTACCAAAAACCTTTGATATGTCAAATAGGACAGGTTGTGGAAAAACAATCTGTTCCAGGCTTCCTGGGTCACTAGCAAACCCTGCTTTTGAAACCGTCAAGGCCTATTCCCAAGTGTGAAGCCTGTCCTGGCTAATAGGATTTTCAAAGATAAATGAGAAACAACCTAATATGGCAGAGAGAACACTAACTTAAAGTAGGTAAACTCCGTTTTGATTTCAGGCTAAATCTCATGGACACCTTGGGCCTCAGCTGGCTTATTTGTAAGATGCTATCCTCAATATCCTTGCAACACTATGAAAGTATTACCAGGGTGAGTTGGTATACAGCTTCATGGTTGGTCAAAAAAATTAAAACAGTAATATTCACCTCACAAAAATATCCTAATGCTTGTCATGATACTACATTTTCTTTTAAAGAGTTGCTTAGATAACCTGTTTTCCTAAGGGAGTAAAGTGCTCTATAAAGTTATGATTAGTATTGCCTGGTAACTCGCTGCAATATTAAGAAACCTGAACTCAAATGATCATAGCAGAGTTAAATCTAACTATACACTATACACATTAATCTGTATGTTTTAACTAGTCACAAAACTAATGAGTAGGAAAGATAAAACTCAATATATCAGGAAAGCTACTTTTCTATTACTTTATCCTTTTTATATTTATCTATATTATATAGGCAGGCAATATGTTAAAAGTCAGTAAAAAGACAAGTCGAATGATATACCTAATGGAATTAAATATCTGTACTATTTATAAAGATGTCAAGGAAAGAAATAATAGTTGAATCCTCACAAAAACAAGTGCTCTTGTTATTTTTAAACGCTTGACAGAGGCAACGATAATCAGAGTTGACAGGTATTCACAATGTGCTGTATTCCACTCAGCAAACCTGTTTTTGAAAACACAATGACAACTCTATTTGAACCAGAACCACTAGTTCTTCAGAAGTGCATGCAATATTTAAAACAGTGCTTTGCATTTGCTTTTCTCAATCAATTACTTAAGTTTACTCTGACTCTAACTCTAGTGGTAGAGCTGAAGACACGGGTTCTATGGGTAACGAAACTTTGGTAACCCTCGGCCACAAAGGGAGATGGGTTTATTAACTGCAAGCCTTTCTTATGACAATATGAACTGTATATTTCTATCAGATATTCAGTCTTTAGGAGTAGAACCTGGTTATTGCCTAAACCTTATATCTAATAGCTGGTATGGGCAGAATTATGATTTACTAGAGAAGCATGACATTCATTTAAATGCATGAAAAATTAAAGATATTTCTTTCAGACAACACCCTAAACCTTCCCCAGTATTCTGCTAACATGAAAGTACTTGAGAAAAATATCCCATCATCAATATTTTAGCAGGTGGCATCTAGATCAGTTCATCAGAGAATGTCAAAGGTGTGGAGGGAGGGGGGATGATTAGGAGAAAGGACAAGAGAGACATAAGAAGTATGGAAATTTAAGTATGGACAACAAAGTAGACTCAGATTCACTGTATTTAAAGGGTTAAGAAGCAATATTTAGAGCTGTTTGATTTAGCAAAAGCAAACTGCTCCAAGTAAGCCAAAACTGTAACAGTTAGAATACCAGTTCAAGTTGCATGAGTTTGGCAGGAACCAGTGGGGTGTGCAGCCTAACTATTAGGGAGGTCAAGACTGCTCCTTCCACCATCAACAGAGATCCCACCTCTTTCTCAGTCAGTAAGAAATGAACAGAGAATAGAGGGGTCAGCTGGGGAGGCATTTTGATATAGGTATGTAATTGAACCACATTACTTCTATTCACATTTTACTGATGACAATATGATCATTTGGTAACAAAATGCAAAGTAGCCTGAAATGTGGTCCCATATGAACTGGATAGAGAAAATCAATGCCATTTGGGCCATCAGACACCTCTGTTGGTGCATCAGCAATTATTGTCGATCCAGAATATGTTCAGTTAAAAAAAAAACTATATTGTTTTCTGGATTAAAAAAAAAAACCCGTAATGAGAACCACAGAAGAGCAAGAACCAAACCATCATTTAAATATCAATTTTCAAGTGAACATATAAAACCACATAGCCTCCTGAATAAGGAATTTTAGTACTATATGATATATTATTTAATAATACATAAGTACTATGACATTATTTTAACACTTTGTACCTATTAATAAATACATAATTTCTTCCCATAATTTTAAGTAATGTTTTAAGTAATTCTCTTTCTGAACTTTTTAAAAATTTTATTGTATTGGTTTTAGGGCTTCAATTTAGGGCCTTGGTACTGTCCCTGAGCTTTTGTGGGCATGTATATTGTGCTACTTGGGACCATAGCTCTACTTACAGGTTTTTGGTAGTTAATTAGAGATAAGAATTTCATAGACTTTTCCTGCCTTGGCTGGCTTCAAACCACAAATCTCAGATCACAGCCACTTGAGTAACTAGAATTGCAAAGATGAGCCACTAACATCAGGCTCTTTCTGAACTTCTTTAAGAATGTGATAAATGCATAGCTACTGCCTTAAAAATAATAAAAGCCAAAATTTCAAATTTAATTTATTCATATGTGTAACTGACAAACCTAAATAGAACACATTATATTCAAGATCACAGAAGAACTGATTTTTGTTTGGGGTTTTTCTTTTTTTTTGGTAATAATTACTTATTTATTGTCAAAGTGATGCACAGAGAGGTTATAGTTTCATACATTATGCCATGGGTACATTTCTTGTACTATTTGTTACCTCCTCCCTCATTCTCCCATCCCCCCCTCTCTTCCCCTCTCCCCCCATGATTTGTTCAGTTGGTTTGCACCAAATGGTTTTGCAAGTATTGCTTTTGGAGTCATTTGTCTTTTTATCCTTTGTCTCTCAAATTTGATATTCCCTTTCACCTCCCTAGTTCTAATACCAGTATATACAGTATCCAGGGTACTCAGATGAGATACACTAATAGCACAGGGACAACCACAGGAAGGGGATACAAGAGGATCATCAACAAAAGAAGCTATGGTTTCACATGGCATGGTGAAAGTAATTACAACAGTGATATAACACTCGTTTCCATAACATGGGGTTCATTTCACTTAGCATCATCTGATGCCCTCATAAAGGCATAGCTTTTGGGCTCTTGTGATCCTCTGCTGTGACTTGCCTAAATCTGTGCTAACTATTCCCTATGAGGGAAACCATCGAGTCCACGTTTCTACGGGTCTGGCTCACTTCACTTATTATAATTTTTTCCAAGTTCTCCCATTTCCTCATCATAGAGCATTAAATTCCATGGTGTATATGTACCACATTTTCCTGATCCATTCGTCTACTGAGGGGCATCTGGGTTGGTTCCATATTTTAGCTATGACAAATTGTGCTGAGATAAACATTGTTGTGCTGGTGGCTTTAGTGTGTTCTTGTTTGTGGTCTTTTGGGTAGATGCCCAAAAGTGGGGCTGCTGGGTCATAGGGGAGCTCTATGTTTAGCCTTCTGAGGAATTTCCATACCTCTTTCCAGAGTGGCTGAACCAGTTTACATTCCCACCAACAATGCAGTAGGATTCCCTTTTGGCCATATTTGTTAGTTTTCTTAATAATGGACATTATGGGGTTAAGTGGAATCTCAATGTTGTTTTGATTTGTATTCCTTTTATGGCCAGTGATGTAGAGCACTTTTTCATATGTCTCATGGCCATTCTCATTTCCTCATCAGAGAAGGCTCTTTTTAAGTCTTTAGCCCACCTGTTTGAGGGGGGCTGTTCGTTCTTTGAGGTTTTGTTTTGGAGGAATTTAATTTTTTTAGTTCTGTATATATTTTAGTTATGAGCCCTTTGTTCATTGTATTGTAGGTAAAGATCTTTTCCCATTCTATGGGGTTTTTTTCTTTCTTTCCTTTTCCTTTTTTTTTTTGGTGCCTGTCTTGGGGCTTGAACTAAAGAACTGGGCACTAGCCCTGAGCATTTTTGCTTAAGGCTAGCATTCTACCACTTAAGCCATAGGTCCACTTCTGGCTTCTTGGTGATTAACTGGAGATAAGAGTCCTGCCGACTTTTAACATTTTCAGAAGCCCTGGCTTCTAACCAAGATCCTCAATTCTCAGCCTCCTGGGTAGCCATTAGCACACAGCAATCTATTTTCTACCTACATTTATTACTCCTGGTGAACTCAGCACTATTCCTCTAAATATTTACTCTTAGTTATCTTAGTTCTAGCCTAACTAGGTGATAAGAATCTAGACGACAGACCTCCTGTCACACTCCTTCATGAACAGCTTGAAATAGGATACAGACATAGAATGGGATCAGACTAATGAATCCAAATTTTTCCTTTCACTTCTCAAATCCAAATTTTTATGGCCTTGTAGGTGGGATTATTGACTAGACATTTTAACCAACCCCAGAATGCCAGAGTTCATCTACTCTAAGATATCTTACCTCAGGATTGGCTTTTAAAAAAGTCTGAGATATCATTTGTTCCTTAGAAACCTTTGTTGGTTTTTTGCTCTATAGAAAGTTGTGAGTTATACAGAAAAGTAACCTATGGGGGCTGGGAATATGGCCTAGTGGTAAAGTGCTCACCTTGTATACATGAAACTCTGGGTTCGATATCGAACCACATATGCAGAAAAAGCCGGAAGTGGTGCTGTGGCTCAAGTGGTAGAGTGCTAGCCTTGAACAAAAAGAAGCCAGGTACAGGACTTAGGACCTGAGTTCAAGCCCCAGGACTGGCCAAAAACAAACAAACAAACAAAAAACCCAAAAAACAAAACCCACAACAACCAGAAAAGTAACCTATAGACCTGATCTTAATCTCCTGGATATCTATCTATGTATCTATCTGTCTGTCTATCTATCATCTACCTATATATCTATATATCATTCATACATACATACATATGCACATGTATACTAAAATACTGCTGAACAAGAATGGACTCGTGGCCCCTTTCAGTAATGCCACACATTAATGCTTTCTTTGTCTTTCATCTTCCTAAGAAAGAAAATTTCTAACATTCATGCAATAAGATGAAAATGTGTGTTTCATAATTAAAAGTAAATTTCATGAGTTACACTGGATTAGTACAAATCCTGTGAGCTGTTTACATAGAACTGGTTTTTCAAACCACATCATTTAGGATGATCAATACAAAGTCTACAGAAGATTAATAAGTGATAATGCTCTGTACATATAAGAAAATGTTAAGGCCTTGTCAAAGGCTCTCGGGTGGAGGAAGGTCCAGGCCACTTGCACTTTCTGAGCTTCCAAGCATATTCAAAACTGTAAAAGGCCAAAACATAACTAGATATAGGATGGCTGGTTTTAAATATCTATATTGAACAAATTAACATGTTCAACATTTTTTTAAAGCTACCCAATTTAATTGTGAGATTCACAAAGCAATTAGAATTCAATGTGATAATGAATATTTCACAGTTCATTAAAAAGAAGTGGTATGGTTCAGAAACATGGGCAAAGCTTACAGTATTTTTAAAAATTATCTTTAAGTAGTTGTACAAAGGAGTTGTCATTAATAAAGCAGTTTATGAATACAATGCTTCTTAATCAATGCTACCCCCCCTTTGAACATTTTCCCCTCATCTCTTTCAACCCTATCTCTTCCCTCAATTTTCTTTTGAAAGAGTGTCTTAATTTATGACTGCATTCTTCAAACCTACCTCTCTTCATTTGTCTGCCTCCTCCTACTGATTCTACACCCCCTTTCAAGTATATGTTTCCTATTGCTTAGAAAGACTAATGAGTTCTCCCTTAAATCTACCATACTTAAGTTAGTATATTTATGTACACTTGGATATCACTCCAAAGTATTTACATATATATCTCAAGCTCCACATATAAGAAAAAAATTCATCCTTTGTCTCTTTGGGACTCACTTACTTCAGTTAACATGATTGTTTTCCAGGTCCTACAATTTCTTTAAAACTATCAGTATTATTCTTTCTATTGCATGAATAAAATTCCATTATGTGTATATACCACACATTTTCTTGACTCATTAATCCACTGACGGGCATCTTGGCTGATTCCATCCCTTGGCCATGGTGAAGAATGGACACAGTTGTGCAACTGGCCTTAGTACATTCTTGTTAATGACCATCTGTTGTCACTCTCGTCATTCCCAAATATGTAGTCACATGAAATATTTTGGGGGCAACAATGGAGGGAGGGGGCTTTGTTGTTGTTTTTTAATTTCATGTATCTTTGTTGATGATAACATAAAACACCTTCACTTTAGGTTTTTCCTGAGTGAGCAGCTTGGGTCTATAGGGCCATGCTGGAACTCCCTGTGAAGTTATATGGCCTCTTCCCCAGACCTAGGCCACCTAACTAAACCTGTTTTGAGACTCTATTGATGGCATGAAATGCATGGCTTTCACAGAACCAGCACCAACACAATGACCTTCTAGAATCTGTGAGTAGAAAATCCTTGGAAACACCTTTTCTGACTAAAGTACTTTCCTCAATAACCCACATTCTCCACTATTACTCTCAGATTTAGCTTCTGCACCTGATCCAGCAATGTGACTGCACATTTAGACCATGCTTCCCTTTTTCCAATTACCAAGGTGGCTCTTGCCTTGAAAATCCTCCCCAGGTCTGCTACACAAACACCATCAATTAACCTAGCCTTTCCTTCACATTTTCTCCATTATGAAACTACTCCTATTCCTGACTTTTAATTTGTTCTTTTTTTCTTTTTGTTTAGGTTATATTTTATTAGCATATACCATAGTAAAAGGTGTTTCATTGTAATAATTCCATATATGCCTACATTGTATTTGGAGCAAGTCTACCTCTTCTATTATCTTGCCTTGCCCATTCCCAATATCTATGTCCTTTTTTGCTTTTTTCATTATGCTTATTATAAATAGTCTATGAATACAATATAGTGTATATAGCATATGTATGATATATATAATATATTTCAGTGCTCTTCATCTCCTAATAGTTTCTCCTTTGTTTTTATTTTGACTTGGTTGTATTTTATACAACCAATGTAATCATCACAATAATAATCTATACTAGAATTACATGTGCCTTTCTTTTATTTCAATAAGAGATTGTACATTCCTTGAGGGTTAGAAATACTCTGAATTTTCTTTAATATTTGCTATACTCCCTAGCATATTTTACAAAGTGAACATTTGATATTCTTAGTTAGAATATATAATAGCCATAAAATTTTGGTAACATGTTTATGGAACTAAATATAAATACTTCCTGTGCTTTTAGTAATTTTAATATTCAACTGTGCATTTAGAACCTGACTTACTGAGTAACATGCACAATAATTAGACTTGCTTCTGCTAGTGATTTCAAGCATAGTAGGCATAAATTAGGTAATTTATAAATATCAAACCAAAAAAGTACAATGATAATGCATCAATAATGATAACAGCCTTCAAAATTACGAAAAATTGTATTCAAAATCTAGTTTTCTTTTCTGAATAGAATCTAATCCATATTTGAAATTCAAATAAAGATGTATTAACTTAAAAAATTTAACTGAGTTCCTAAATGTAAGAGCTTTACAATATACAACAGATTCATTAGGAAGCTTAATCAGATCACTCAAGCATTTGTTCATATAGAAAGTTCATCCAAATGTATCAAACTCTCCACCAATATCAATATCACTATAATTAAGAATATATTCATGAATAATGCTATAATTAAAGCTTATTCAAATTGCTGACTTCTTGGCAGATAAATTCATGTTGTCCTTTTAGGTCAGTTGTACTCAGTCCCTTAGAGCTAAAATAAATTGGCTAAATTTTAACTGCAAGTCATTTGTGGGTAGAAAAAGATAATTTTACTAAGAAATACATAATATAAAATAATAACCTACTTATGCCTTCTGAGTTCTCAATCTGGTTATAAAAACAAAAGTATGTATTCGGTCAAAAATCACAAAGATATTAATGAAAGTAATTTTAAAAAAGAATTAGTAAAAAAATAGTAATTATAGTATCATATCACAAAGCTTAAAGAAAAGAGGCCAGGGACTTTGCCTTTCAGCCTTTCAACTTCTTGCAGCTCCTTACAACTTGCAATAATACACAGGCATATGCCCTCTTAATGACTAACGTGAAAAGAAAAGGAAACATCATCTTAGCACCCTGCATCTCTTTGCTTTCTGCCACCCACTCAGCACATTAGTTAACTGTGCAATTATGGCTCATAAGTCTGTCACTCTACTAAAACTGTTCTCTTAGAAGTTACCATGATCTCCTAATGAACAAATTAATTGGAATTAGTTCCTTGCTCTTGTTTTCTCTGGAAAGTATACACTGGTGGCTGTGTCTCTCCTCTCTCACCCATCTATAGTTTAGATGTATGGATGGGAGAATAATTATTTTCTTATGTTTTAATATCTTTGCTATTCTTATTTCTGCTAAAGTACCCAGTACAACACACTAATAAACTAAATTTTATTATTGCCAATGAGGATTCATCCTTTTCCTTTCTTTTCTGGATTGCTTTTCTACCTCTTCTTACTATATCTCAATACACCTTCCTTATACTTAACTCTTTCTCTCTGAGACTTGATATTCTTGTAGTTTTAAGTAATGGAACTATAAAAAGGGCACCAAGATTATTTAAAATTATCTTTCCATTAAAGTTCTAAAGTTCTCCTTACTCCCCATACACCAATCTGACTTCTTTGTGAAGAAACACGGACGACCTTCTGGATGTTGCATTGATATCTTCTACTTGCGTAGTCAGAACCAAATGTCACTTTTCTCATACTGTCATAAATGCCAAAGAAACAAGACCAATCACACTATAAAACCAGCCCTCCTTGACTTCCCTATTTCTCATAATGGACATCTTCCTCTAGAGAAATGTATTTCACATTTCAAGATCAGTTTGACTACTTTAGTCCCTCTATACCATGTGTTGGCAGCTACCCTCTCCAGTGTCCCTCATGCCTGCCTCATCCTTGTACTTATTATCCATAATCCATGCCAGCTTGCATTAGCTCTTATATGCATATAAAAGAAAATTATCTCTACATGTTCCTGCTCATTCTTCCCATAATGCTAGCAAGTTACTATTCCATGGAATAACTCTAATTATATACACATTCCTTAACAATTCACCATTTACCCTCCAGCATGTCACTTTCTTATAAAGGAATCATATACCTGTTTTCTATTGACCAAGTACTGGTGATCTTAGCTCTACCCAAAATCAATTTCTTATGTTCTCTCTTCATTTTCTCTAAGTCTTGGGAATTCAATTTACTCTTCACTGTTTTCTTGGGGTTCTTTTCTCCCCTTCATGCCAAGATACAAAGTGAAATGGGTTGTCCCCAAGAGTAGAACCATATACTTCCATTTTAATAATAGAACAAAGAATTAGCACTCAGCTAAAGACTATCCTTTATAGCCTTCCTTACTTCTTGATAAGTGTGACTATATGACTATATTTTGGCAAGTGGGATAACCACATGTACTGCTTCTATACCAAGCATTAAAAAAAATAGAAGACACCCTTCCTTCTTTCCTGCTTTTCATCTTTGTTGCAGATGTCAGAACACACACACCCTCACCTCCAGGGCTGAGAACTTTCCAGCTCCTGATTCACTTCTTGAAACAGAGCCAAACTCTCCCACACTGGCCTTCCTCCCATTTATAATTTGGATGTTTGTGTGTGTGTGAGAACAATCAATTTATTCTAGGCTTATATCTGTTATTTTTATTTCTGTTAAAGTATCCAATACAAGCTTACTAATAAATAGACACATTCTCTCCAGTACCTCTCATACTTGTCAAAGGATAACACATGTGGCCCACAGGATTTTGTATGGCAAGAAGGAATTCATCAGGGCACTCTTGAGCTTCTAATGCCAGGAGAAAGGTTTAATTGGTATTACACAGAAAGAGACATGGTAGCAAGAAATAGAGGAACATATTTTCAATTTGGGCCCTAATAAGAAAATAAGTCTTCCCAGAATAAAAGCCTATAGCTACTGAACATTCAAGGCAAATAGAAAACGAGAAAGCTGTAGCAATTACACCATTTCTATTAGAGAAGAGAAGGCATTTTGAAGAATACAATAGACAGAAGTAAAACTAACAGGTCAGCATTTGCTCATACAAAGACAAGAACAAAGATAAAAAGGACCAGAAAAAGAAGCTACAATCCCAATGCAGGGAGTAAGAAAGCCTGGGGGTTGGTTGAGGATCAGAAATAGAATTAAAACAACATGTGAAGAAAACGTAGAACAGATGATGAAAAGTAAGATAATTTCTGTAGTAAAGAAAAATTTAGAGATAATTTCTGAACCCTAATGAAGCACTTTTATAATTAGTTACTGGTAATATCTGGCCTTATGTTGGAGTAGTTACAAAAAAAAAATTCCAGATAATAATCAGCAAAGGCCATAGACATGATTAGGGAACAATAAAATTATTTTGCTTCTTTTTTGATTTACAAAAGTATATTAGGACTGGGAATGTGGCTTTGTGGTAGAGTACTTGCCTAGCATGGGTTCCATTACTCAGTACCACATAAAAAGAGAAAGTCAGAAGCGGCGCTATGGCTTAAGTGGTAAAGTGATAGCTTTGAGCAAAAGGAAGCTCAGGGACAGTGCCCAGGCCCTGAGCTCAAGTGCCAGGACTGGCCAAGAGAAAAGAAGAGTATATTATTTTTTCTGAGTTTGGTTTAAGGACAAGGAACTTCCAAAATCTATGAAAAGTATCCCACATATTTCTACAAAAATGTTATACGTCAGATATTTCCGGCTTAAATGTTTAATGATTATGTGTTTCCCAGATCTGGAAGGAACCTGTATATGCAAACAGCATCTAAAATAACCATGAACCCTATTGGGGATCCTACAAAGAAAGAAAGCCAAATTAAGCCATGTTGTGACTCTCTCTGAGTTTCTGTTGTTGTTCTTGTTGTTGTTGTTTTAAGTAGGTAGATCAATTTATTAGTTTTTGGATATTTCACATGTATAATTATAGAAGAGTTATCTTTATTTTACCAAATAAATCACTAGCTGGTGTGTGTGTGTGTGTGTGTGTGTGTGTGTGTGTGTGTGTGTATAGGTAGATGTTTCCTAAAATTTCCTAAAATTCTATGAGATAGGTCATTTTCAACAAGTTCTTTTGTGGCATTCATAAAATCCAGGTGTAACACACATTTATCCCGATGTAATATACATAGGATGCCTTAGAGAATAGTGGGAAAATGTCTAAAATTTAATGTCAGACAAGCAGGATTAAGTCGCCGACTTACCATTGTAATAGGTATAATTAATGATTCACATTCATTTTTTGGAAATAATAGAGAGATCCTGTAGATACTTCGTTCAGGTTCATCCAATGTAAACTATAGTAAACAATCACAACCAGAAATACCAGGATAATAAGTAACCTACTTCAGATCTTGCCAAGTTTATATGTGCTTATTTGTGTATCACTATACATATGAATTTCTACAAAGTTTAAACACATATGTAAAGTCATGTGATTACCAATATACAGAATCACAATGGACCCTGCTGATTTTACCTTCTTCCCTTTTCATCGCAGCTGTCAAAATGAGAAACCACTAATCCTCTAACTCTACAATTTGTCATTTCAAGATGTTAAGTGGGGTCATATAGAATTTACATTTTTTTGAAAACTTTTTACTCAGTATAATGCCTATGAGATTCATCCAACTAGGTTGCATATATCAATAATTTATTCTTTCTTCTTGCTAAGTAGAATACAATATAAGCAAACAAGTTTGTTGAGTAGTTTGCCTTTCGAGGAGATTTGAATACTTTCCAGTTTGTGTCTACCATGAGTAAAGGAGCTACGAACATTCATGTGAATGCAAACATTAATTTTCCTGCCTAAGTTACAATTGTTGTGCCCTATTTCAGTTGTAAGTTTAGAGTTATACCATATTATTTTCCAGAGCATTTGGCCATTCACATTCCTACAACATTGCCTCAATGATTCACTCTCTAAATCTTCGTCAGCACTTGCTACCGTCACTATTACTTTTTTAAAACAATTTTACCCTTATATAGTGATATGTCATTATGGTTTTGATTTCCATTTCCTACCCACTAATCATGTCAAGGTGAAGGTTTTCCACTACTTTTATTTTCATTTTTAATATTCTATATTTTTCTTAGATTCCTAGATTATGTATAATTCGTATCTATCTCTTAAAGTTTTCTCTATGAACAATAAAAAGGTATTATTGGAAATAGTACTTCTTGTAAGTAATAGTAATTGCATAGTAGCTTTTTAGCTGGGCTCAGCTTTCTTCTTTGCTAATTTTATCTTTACTTTCAAGTTCTTAGGTTGACTCAGAAGATTGGCAATCACTGGTAGCCTATTCACAGTTACACAGGTTGTTGATAAGTGTTTTCTAACAGTTGGGTAAGAAGGAGTGAGTCCTCAGCTAGTCTTTCCCTGGAGTCACATATTTGTGAAGGGTAAGGCAGTAGGGAAGAGAGAAGAATAAGTATAAAACTTGCCAATTCACAGGTTATAAAAACAAGGTTACAGCACCGTGTGGCGCAGTCCAAGCAACTCTCTCAACTGGCAGAATAAGGAACTTTGTGTCATTTATTGTGAAACATCAATACATCCACTAGAGATGTGAGCTTTTCCTTGCTGATCTGTTCAACTTTTACACAGAGGAGCCATGTGTTTTGTGTTTTGTTTAGTTTAGTTTGCCAGGCACCTAACAGATAACGGTCTGGAAACAGAAATTGGGGGCAGGGATGGAGTTATGCTCTGTCAACCTTCTTTATAGGTGTACTTCTAGCCTAAATACTTATGGACTTGACTAGAAGCCCTGAATTTCTTTCCTCTGTTACCTGTTTACTGCTTCTAAAATATCTCACATGCGGTGGAAGGCAAACACATCTACCTAGTCTCGAACCATAGTTCTGAATAAATCTTTTATATTTACACTCAATTTAACATTGTTTTCCCATTACAAATTGTACAACATTTCAAGAGATAATTAGAGGATGGTGTGATGTAATAGAAGTGATCATTATACAATAATAGATTTGGAAAAGTAGGGCTTCATTGTGGAATAGCTTTTGTTATATGCCATTTATAATTGATTTCATTATGGATATTAAAAGACTGAAAATAAAGAAATTCTTACCAATATTTTGACACCTAAGTATTTATTTTGTCCATGTCTCAAGAAGACAATAAAAAAATTGGCCAGGCCAAAGTTAGTGGCCACATCATTGAACCAGAACAGAACACCTAAGAACACTTACAGACTTTGTAGGGGGGTGGGGGGTAATTGATGGGCCAGCTCATCTTGATGTCACCAGTTGGTGATAATACATAGAAATAGCATTGCCAGTAGAATGAAGTGGGAACTTCTGAACCTGGAATCACATTGTAAGGACTCTACTGTCACAGAAAATTTTTAAAGGATTTTCTTTTTTTCCAAACAATTGCCAAAACAGTCTGCTCTTATTATATAAAATATTGCTTCTATAAAACAAAATAATGCAATGCTTAACTATTTCAAACATCTTTTTTTTTTCTTTTTGCCAGTCCTGTGCCTTGAACTCAGGGCCTAAACACTGTCCCTGGCTTTGTTTTTGCTCAAGCTTAGCACTCTGCCTCTTGATCCACAGCACCACTTCTAGCCATTTTTTATATATGTGGTGCTGAGGAATCGAACCCAGGGCCTCATGTATACGAGGCAAGCACTCTTGCCACTAGACCATATTCCCAGCCCCTCAAACATCTTTTTTAAGCCAATCATTGATGACAGTGCTGGTGTAAATAAAATCTATAAAAGTAAAACTCCTACTGATATTTTTCATATCATGTATGATAACATTTAATCATGTTTGAAAGTATGATAAAACATAAAATTATTAAACAAGTGAAGTAAGTCCTTAACTAATACTTTGACATATTAGTTTTAGATATATTAAAGAAAACTTGAGAGGGTAAATTAAAATAATCATTTTTATCAAAAGATACCTGATTTCCTTTTAAGGATTTAAAAACAATGAAATTTGGAAGGTAGTTAATTATAACTTACATAAGTTTATGAGTTTATTAGATCCTTGTAAGTAATAATCAGTCAAAATCTTTCACTGCTAAGACCTGATAGCATCCTCAAAACTAGTCATTAGAAAAAACAGACCATCTATTTCAATGTAAATGATCCGAAGTAAACAATTAGAGATAAGAACTCCCTTTAGTTAAGTAGCTAAAGGTTACAAAATTGGTCACTCTAAATTTCTTCTCCATGCAAAGACTATCTAGACACTATGGATAAGTATTACAAGAGAACTAAGCAAACTAAAATTGAACTTCTATGTCTACTGGTCCATAAAACATCAACAATATTCTAGTAACTATACATTTTCTCTGTCTTGTAACAGTAACTGGACTTCAGGGCACTGCACCCATGAAATCCCAGATTCTCAGGAGGTAAGATATAGGAGGATGTGGATCAAAGTCAGATAGGACAAAATTTTGCACGGCCATATCCCCAAAAGAAGCAGGATATGGTGGTGCATTTCTATAATCCAAGGTTCTTGAGGCAGAGATAGGAGGATCACCAACCAAGGCCTAACAAGGCAAAATAGAGCCATCATGATGAGAAAAAGAAAGCAAATAAAGCAATAAGACTGGGGTCATGGTTCATGTGTTAGAACACCTGCTTGGCAAGAGAAATGCTTTGAATAGTCCTCAATATCAAAATGATTAAGTTAAAATAAATTTTAATCATTTACAATTAAAAATGGAATAAAATTCACTGCTCAGGTGAAAGTATATTCATGTCTCTGGTTACCTGTTGGCTGCTATAGTGTTCAAAGCATTATAGAAGTTTGCAGGTAACCCGACTCTGGAAACTATCCTGGTGAACAGTCTTAAATGTTTTGATCTACTGAAGGAAAGACTACTTTGAAAACATGACACTTTATACCATGTTTTTTTAAGCAGGCTCCAAAAGTCTAGTGAGGATGTGTGAGTATGAAGTAGACAAAATATGTTGAGAGACATGGACAAAACCATTTCTCAGGTGGTACCTCCTAGGACCATGGTAATGATGTCATGCAAACAGTACCTCCCTACATGTTTCTTTCTAAGAATCCATCCCATTTTCTCTTGGCAACACAGACATTACTGGTGGAAACTTCAAATACAAATATCCTTTAGAATTTACCCATTTGCATACCATTTTTGTTACGAATGCCACGTCTCTTACTTTGTGTAGTTAATTGTAGAAAAACTACAAAAATGGCTTGCTTTGATTTACATAATCATCCACTCATATAAACAAAATTTCATGAAAATAACTCTATAAGATAAAGCTAGGGGTTACACAAAAATCTTTTGATATTGGAAATTATATTGGTATAGGAAACTAAAGACTTTTTGCTATTAATGTTAGTTAGTTTGCTATTAATGTTAGTATTCTTAACCAGGAGTAGTGGCTTGCACATATCATCCCAGTGACATAGGAGACTGACAATGAGAGAATTGAAGCTCCATGCCAGCCTAGACCAAAAGAAAAAAATTACAATAACTCATCTCAACCAATGATGGCATCCTGGATACAGCCAGAAATATAAATAGGATCACAGTCCATGCCAGCCTGAACAAAAAAGCAAAACATTTTCTCAAAAATAGCCAAAGGAAATAGGGCTAGGAATGTAGCTCAAGCAATAGAGTAGCTTCGTAAAAAGCACAGGACCTGAGTTCAAATCCAACTTAACCACAAAAGTTAGTGTTTCTAATTTTATATCCTCAGATACATTAAAGTCTAATATATACTACATTTGATTAAAAATAAGAAATATTTGGAGGATTTAAATGCATTCATGTCAAACTCAGTGTGATTTCTATATTTTGAATAAAGTATTTAATTTGCATATTAGCTTTCTGATAAATTTATAAAGGAAAAAAATGAACACATGTTCAAGATCCCAAATTCTCACATTGAAAAAATGGGAAACAAAAGGAATGTATTAGTCCAACACACACTGCCCACTGTGAGTGTGGAGTGTGGAGGTAGTCTGCCTAGGAAGGAATGCCTGGCCTTTATCATGTGACCTTAGTGAGCTTGCAGAATTTACCTAGCCTTTAATAAAAGAAGAAATAACATCCCAGCATCATAGGTTTGCCAAGAGAATTACTTAATTTCTATAAAGCACATAGGCCAGTGCCTACCATTGGGTAAAGACTTCTTTAAGGTTAATAAGCAATTATTGTAATTCCAAGTTTCAACTCCCACCTCCTTGCAAAAGGGATATTTTAAGTCATTTTGAAATATTTATCATTATCCCAAGAATAAAAACAGTACGATGGCCCATGAAATCTGAACCAACCTCAGTAAAATACAGTGTCTCTGATCAATCCCCTTTCAATAAAAACAAAGTAGTGTAGGTTTGGAATAAAATATGCATTTCTAGTTGAGTATTGGGCATGGCTGTTCTTCCCTGTAGGCTGTCAGAATGGTTTGTTTCTTTAGCTTCCAGAAATAAAAGCATTCATAAAACACCTAGGCATTCTAGAACACACACAAAAAAGTGTATTTTGCAAATTCCAGGAAGATGTGCAAAACAAAACAAAATTATTCTCACTTACCACATCAAAGGCATTAAATAAGGGAGGCTACAATCTAATTCAAACTGTCCCAAGTTGCAATAAGATCTGATTAATGGTATAGTTACGAAGTCATGAACAACATGGGAATCCACTGCAAGGGCAGTTACTTTTTCATCAAGCATGTTTGTCTATATGAATTTAATAATCCAGTGTCACACCTTGTGTGCCTCCATTCCTATTTGTATGGCCATAACTTCAGTGTTTCACTCTGCTGCTTTCCAAGTTGTTTCCCCACAGAAAGACTATCTGCTACACATTCAGAATTGTTGCATCATTATACTGTCTTTTCTATGGGCTAAAAAATAAGAAAACAAGTATTTCTCACTACAAATAATACCTCTCCTCCTGTTTCATAAATTAATAAGATGGTTGTTTTGACCTATATGTAAAGGTTGGTTCTTTCGTTGTTTTGTTTTTACTTGGCAGTCCTGGGGCTTGGACTCAGGGCCTGAGCATTGTCCCAGGCTTCTTTTTGCTCAAGGCTAGCATCTACCACTTGAGCCACAGCACCATTTCTGTCTTTTTCTATATATGTGGTGCAAGCACTCTACCACTGTGCCATATTACCAGCCCTCATATGTAAAGTTAAAGACAAAATCACACAGAGAACAAACATACTTACCGTGAAACAATAACTATTTGGGGAAATTATTTAAATCCAGGAGATACATCAACAGTCTATGTACCAACCCACACAGCTTCTGCTGATCATGTGCAATCAGTATCTTGAATTCACAGCTGCCTTGATTAAGCAGGTAATTGGTCTACAGGGTTCATTACTTACCAATGTCTCTGTAAAGGGAGTTTCAATTGAAAATGACCAGATTAGTTCATGTTCTGGGGAAGTCTAGTATTATGTAATTAAACAATTACTAATGGACTTAGTTTCCTTTGTTTTGATTTAATTTTGAAGACAGCCACTCAAAAGAGGGTCAAGATTGCAAGTGTGATTTCTGAAAAGGATATTTCCATTCTAAAAGTGTGTCTAAATGCAGAAACCTGCCCTCCACAATGGATGACACTTTCGAGCTTCAAAATGTATTGAAATAGTGGCTTTAACTCTGGCGAATAAAGCAATATGGAGTAATTCCTAGAAACTAATTACAGTAAGATCTCTTTGTCCCTTTCTCTCCCTCTCCCTCCTTCTTCTTCTTCTCCCTCTTTCTCACATCCCTCCTTTCCCTCCCATTCCCTCCTTCCCCTCCTCTCTTCTTCTCCCTGCCTTTCTCTCAGACCTGTTGGGGTCAAGACTAACAGACAAAAACTCCTCCCACTGCTGACTTCTAAGGAGCTCATCTAAGTAGGAGCTTGGAATCATCCTCACATCTGACAGCCAATTACCTCATATGTAGTTTAAGAAAGACTCAATTGTTACTGCCATCTTACAAATATATATTAGTAATAACATACAGATATGATCTTGAATGCCAAAACCATCTAAAAGGTAATGGCTGATCGATTTGACAGATTGTGATGACAACTCTTAACTTGGTGTGCAAAAATCATACAAGGACTGACATGCACTGATAAGGAGAGGAAAAATGGTGAGATTTTTTTTTTATCACAGCATCTGGACTCTATATTTTATATAGTCTTGGGTTTCTTTCATGAACTTGCAAGCTTTTAACACTAAAGATGGTTTTCTTTTGTTAAAAACAACTAGCTTAATTATCTGAGGCAAAGACACATTTTACCACAGTGGGTTTTTTGCTTAATATTCATTCATTCAAAAGATATTTATTAAGCACGCATTTTTTGACAGACACTGTGGAGTAGGGCATATTTTTCTCCTTTCATTTTTTGTTGGAAGAGTAATAATTTTCTTCAGCATTGCATATCTCCAAATGCTTGCTGTCATCAAGTGACTCACCAGCCACTTCAAGATTCCCTTCCATCATTTGCTTTATCAACTTCTCTTCTGCTGGGTCATTCCAAATAGCAGAAAAATATAGTCTCTGTCACATCTCTACCATGGCTTTTACTCTATACTTCCCTTTTTCTTGTTTGTTTGTTTTTTCATTGAATCTACTCTACTTGGCTTTTGTCCCTACCATTCTATCAAAACAGCTCTCGATAAAGTCAACATCCTTTGACATAGCTGAACTCTCTCTCCTTAAAACATGTGTGTCATTGGGTTTCTACAATGGGATATGTGGATTCTCCTTTTGTCTCACAGATGTGACTTGCTCAGTTTCTACTGCTGATATTTCCTCTTGTCCCCAACTTATTATCATAATTCTGCAGAACTTAGATCTCAAACTGACTCCCTGATCTCATCCATTATTATATGTTTAGTTGCACTGGCAGATGTACTTGTAAACATATACGCATGGAAATATACAAGAGCACACATGTATAGATGGATGTGTGTATGTATATACCCATTTATTCTGAACTTTCTAAGTATCAAATTCATGTATCCAACTGAGTACTTTCTGTATCCACTCAGATGTGTCATATACAAATGAAACTCTATATTTGCCAAGCAACAGATTTGATTCTCTACTGTCTTTCCTGATTCTCAGTTTTCTCAATTTTCCTAATCACAGGTCATATCTATTCTCCTCGGCAAAAACATTAGAAAAATATTGACCTCTCATTATCTCTCATTCACACAGGATTTTTTGGGAAAATCTTCTTAGCCCTCTCTTAAAAATATATGCAGAGTTCAACTACTTCTCATTGCTTTCTCTAGTATTGGGCTAAGTTACAATCACATGTCTTTTGAACCACTGCGACATCCTTAAAGTCTTTTCTCCTACATCATCTTTGGCCCTTCTCTCCTCTTCTCAGCATGAGACCAGGGCAAGATTTACCATGGTAGATTCATATCATGTTTCGCATCTACCCTAATTTTCCTATAAATCCCTGCAAAATAAGACTTTCTTAGTACCTCTAAGGTCATTATCTCTATATCTTCTCATGAATTCTATTGTTTATACACTGACTGATTGCTATTCAATGAGCATATGAAGAATACTACTGTCTCAGGGACTTCAAGGTCTCTTCAAGAACACTGTTCTTTCAGATATTTGTGAAGCTACTTCCTTCATTTCCATCACTTTTTATCCCTCCTAAACCTTGTATTTCTCCATGACACTTAAATATACATGGCCTCTATTTCTCTCTCTCTTTCTCTCTCTCATAAACACACACACACACATATACACATACACACACAGAGTGTTGCTGTCATTTAATTTCTGATTCTTACCTACCACATAAAACAATGTGGTATTCATTTACAAAGTCCAAGAAGATATGTGACATACATAACCAGAACTCAAAACCATTTGTTGTGTGTTGAAGAAAGGAAGTAATTCTTTGAGGTCTGGCAAAGTTACAACGGAAAGATACAATACTGGCCAGTTGTGAGTCATAAAGGATGAGTTCAAGGTTTCCAGATATTGAATAGGATAGTTTAGGTAAAAGCTGGAATATGTACTGATCTTCTGTCAGTTTTGGTCACCTCAGTAGCCAGTAATTCATGAAGCCACACCTAACACAATCTGACACCAGTTGCTCTAATATCCAAATTTCTTTGGTATGCATAATCCATGATATATACTGTAGCATTTGCTTCATTATCATTTCACAATTTTCTAATTGTGTTCTTTTAAATAATTGATAGACATTTATATACTATTTATCTACTATTTTGTATTTGCTATACCAACCTTCCTATACACATTCTTTTTAAAAACAATTTTAAAACTTGTTATCTGCCCTTCTAGGTCTGTTCTAGGTAAAGATTTTCACACAAGTAATTTCACTATGTCAAACTATCTCTTTAGGCAAAATAGGTGCCCTTACTTGGTTAAGAGCTACAATTGCAATAATTTAATTAGCAAGTAAAGCATTAGTAATTCAAATTAATAGTAGATTTAATGCAGCACATACATGCTTATGTTATATACATACACATATATATCTTAGCCTATTTTTAGTTTTAGATTGATCTTAATAATTTTCCTGATTGTAAATTACAAATGCAGAAATTATATGTTGTTCAATTTGCCTAAAACAGTGCTCACATGTCTTAGACACTTGAATGTCATAAACCTTGGAATAAAGCACAGGTACATTATAGCACCCTAAAGCATGTGGTGTGGTATGGTGTGTGTGTGTGTGTGTGTGTGTGTGTGTGTGTGTGTGTGTGTGTGTGGTCATGGGGGTATTAGACTATGACCACAGGACCTCAGCTCATCTATTTCACACAAGGTTGATGTTCTACTATGTGAGAAATGCTTTCAATTACAACTTCTTGTTCATTAATGAGAAGTAAGAATCTTACAGATTTGTTGGCCCAAGTTGATTGCAAATCTTGATTTTTCAGATCTCAGCCTCCTATGTAGTTAGGATTACAGGTGTAAGCCACTGGCACCTGGATCCTAAAGAACCCTGACATACTGAAACCATAATGCCATATGTGGCTTTAACTATATAACTTTTATTTTTTGTCTCCAAATGAATAAAAAGTGAAAGTTGATTATTGGCAACACTATTAGCAGAGTCCAAAGCTCCTCATCCCTTCCCCAAGCCTTCCCCACACATTCTCCCACTCTAGAACACAGATTTAAAGTGCAGGGAAAATCTTATATATAAGCTAAAAAACAAATGTTGTGGTTTTAAGAGAACTTCAAAAGCATGAAAGGTGGAGGCAACAAAGGCTCTGAACCTTATTTGTGTTGTGAAACACTGCTTCAAGGCAATGTTTTTAATTTTAAATGTATGACTTCATTTACTGAGGAAATTAAGAAATGAGCACTCCGTGTCAGGATCTCTCCACTAAAACAACCTAGCCATAGGCTGATTTACAATTGAATCCTAATTGACTAGTTATGGTTTTAACTATATCAGCATATCTGCAGGTTCCATAGATAAGCATTCTAAGCATTTCTTATAGATTTTAAAGGCAATGTAAAGAGTAAAAAGAGTGTACAGCAGGTAAGATTCTGTTGATTATGTGGCTATTACTCTGTCCTTTTCTTAAGGTATATTTAGTTTCTGGCATGTATTTTCAAAACTGGCTTTATAAAGTATAAATGTTCACTAACAACTAAGACAAGGTTTTGGATATGACAGGCTTCAGTAATGTAACTGAAATTTCAATTTAATAACCATATGGTACTATATATGAATATCATGCTTAATCATTTTAATGAGTTCCTCTATTCACATAATAGTATATTTACTTAGATGGCTTCAAAGTGGGTAGAAATGAACAAAGAACAAATTTCACAGGTAAAAAGGGGCAAAAATTGGTACCTCATATTAAAAATTGAGATTTTTATATTTTGATCCATTTGCATGCTTATCTCAAAGGATTCTTACTACAGTATTTAAAAAAAATTAGAGCTGGAAAAGAGAATACAGCTCCAGGTCAGGCAACTATTTTTTTTTTAATAGAAGGAATAGATTTATGAATCTTGGGTGGATTTCTGAAGGTCCTAGAACCAACGGGGTCTTCAACTTGGGTACAATGAAGAAATTAGATAATTGAAGCTCCTCTTAATGAAACACGTGAGATTAGTGAACATAAAAGAAAGAGAGTTGCAAGTGTACGCTATAGTTTGTTCAGAGAAAGGAGGTCAGGACCTGTTGGGCTCTGGCTATACCTTTAAGGGGCGGTCCTGAGAGGCTGCCCCCTCTCCCGCCATGGGGCTGCGTGGCTGTTATCCACTCCTACCTTTTTCCCGGGTCCAGAACCGGAAAGGCAGCCCAAACCAGCCCCGCCTCCTGTCTGGAGCACATGGATATCATAAAGATGCGGAGCAGAGCCCAAGGGGGCGGTCCTGTGGTCTGTGATCTCCGCCTCTGGGGGAAGTTGCGTGACATCGCTGTGATGGACAGCCCAGATCTGCCTATCACGAGTGACTCCAGATCCCTCCCCTTCCTGCTGCCATTACTGCCATATAAATCCCTCCCCTGAGTAAACCGGTGGAAATACAAAAAGTCTTCCCCGAGAAAGCCTGCTTGTCCTGCATCCTCATTCTTAGCCTGTGAGGGGAGAAGGAACATCTCACAGCCACACACACCCAAGGCTTGCACGTAGCCCTCACTTCAGCTTTGCCGCCTGCAGGACAGGCGGCTTACACTCGAGGGTGAAAGGGGACTACACAGGAGGTAATAAGGCAACAAGGTAATAAGGTAACAAGAACCCATGATTAAAAACAGAATTTTCAAATGAAGATAAGTATGAAATACTCCTGGAAGTTGATTGTTTAATGAAGCCAGGAGAACTATCAAAATTAATATCCAGACCCAGGCCTTGCAAGGACCCCAGCACAAATCAGGTGTCCTATCACAGTGGAAGACAGAAGTGTGCCAGAGATAAGCAGATGTGAGGGAGAGCAAGAAAGAGTTATAGAAAAGAGTGGCACTGGTGAGCAAGTAGAGATATGTGTCAGTGATTACTGAAAGAAAAGTATCCACCAAAAGGTATCTTCAAAGACATGGTTCTGTTGATAATGTTAAGAGAAAATAGTGCAATGGCTTAATTCTGCAGAGTTACTGAGACTTCATTTCAAATGGGTTTACATTTGCTGAAAGCAGTATTCATTAGTACTTGATTCAGTAGCACTTCTAACTGTTGGCCAGACTCTACCTAGAAATACTGTTCTTGCCCTTTTCAAAATCATGTGCACCCAATATGGTTAAGTATCTGTGATTTCATGAAAAAATAAAATACACATAAAAATGCATATTTGAGGGATATTTTCCTTTAGGGAGGCAGTACATACAAAAAACAGTTTGCAGAAGAAGTCCCTTACTATGTCATCTCTCTAAAATGAAGCCTTGGGGAATGGAGCAATCCTGGAGAACCTGTGGGACACAAAAGCTTTCTTTTGCGAATCAGGATCATGATGTGAATATTTGCAACTTTGCTAGGTAAGGGAAGATCTGACAACTGATAGAATGTCAAGGGATCATTTTCTCCATAATGAATGAATTAGTAGGTAAACAAATAACAAAGTTACTGAATTCAATTGTGTGTGTGTGTGTGTGTGTGTGTGTGTGTGTGTGTGTGTGTGTGTGTTTCCAGTCCTAGGGCTTGGACTCATGGCCTAAGCACTGTCCTTGGCTTCTTTTTGCTCAAGGCTAGCACTCTACCACTTGAGCTAAGTGCCACTTCTGGCCTTTTCTGTTTATGTGGTGCTGAGGAATTGAACCCAGGAATTCATGTATGCTAGGCAAGCATTTTACCACTAGGCCACATTACCAGTACCATTTGTGTGGTTTTAATAGGTAATGAGTTGATTCTACTTGAGAAGAAAGTGTGCTTAGAGTGAGGAATTGCTATGTCTGTGGTATCAGCATTAGTTCAGAAATCTCAGGACCTTTCACTTCATGAAATGCTGTATTTCCCTCTGGGCCTTCACAATGGGGAAGCCTAGGACTTGAGCCCACTTTTCCAGAGACATTTCTAATTGTATGTTGGGAAGCAACAGTCTTGTACTCCTGTTTTCATTGAGCAATACAGGTATTTACAGAGATGAAGCAGAAAAAAAGGCAGAGGGAGAAAGAATTCTATTAGATAAAGCTGAAAGGTAATATACATCAAAAAGGAAATTTCTATTGCTACTTCAGTTGAAATGTAATTGTAATGGGGACCCTCCAAGGGAGGGGACCACAATGTAATGGGGTCCGAGGGTGGAGGGATCCCTCATCCGTCCAAGAGTCCACCACTCAGAAACAGTCTCAAGTAAAAAGATGGATTTATTGGGGAAGTAAAAAGTATACTGGCTGGCCACGGTCACAGCCCAGACTAGGGAGCTGGAACCACAACCGTAAAAAGTAGGCTGGCCAGCCAGGGCCACAGAACAGACTCTGGAGCCTGGGCCATGCTCAGGGTTGGGTTATAAAGGCAAACACCACATGGTCAAGACTGCCACAGGCAGGTGGCCAATGAGGTTACAACACTTACAGAGCACACGTAGGTAGCAAATGGAGTTACAGTCTGTCTCATGTTTGAACCAACCTATCATTTTAGTTAGGGTTGGCACACAGATGTGGCAGGGCTCACATGATGCAGGCAGATACGCCAACTCAGGGGAGGGCACAGGTTTAACCTTGAGCATTCTACTACTCAGGTGGTCAAGCAGTTTACACAATCTTATCACAGTAAAGGTGAACTCTCCTGGATAGGGCAGGGGAGATCTTAGTGAAGATGGAGTTGAGAGTAAACAAAGCAATTGTTTCCATTATGATTTTGAATGTATATTATATCCTTTCTTTAAGAAACTTCAGCACCTCACATGCTGTGGCATTACCTTTCAAAACACCTCACTACATTAGAGATAGTGTTTCATAATAATGTTGTTAATAAAAAGAAAATATAAATTTCAAGTAGGCCATTAAATAAAAATGTATCTATTTCCTCTACTTTCATATTTGTTTTTAGTTTACAGCGAAGACCTTAAGTTTTAGAAGGCAAGGAAATATAGACTTTGAGACAACATTTGTCTATATTACATATGTGGTTTGTCCTCTAGAGCTTTTGGTAAAGTTAAGGTGGCTACAGAGATTATCTGGTCTAATGCCTTAAGCTTACTGATTAATGTGTAAAGAACTACCTTTTATATTGTACAGAGAGTACTGGGAGACTGATTCACTGAATTCCTTTCTTCAGAACTTGCTCAAGCTTCCTTGAGAGATGAAAATAGTGAAGTTACTGTAAAAATCTTTCAGTTAGGAAGAGGAAGAAGAAAAGGATTCCATATAGCTTTTATGCAGTGAAGCTCTCATTCATTCAGTGAACTTTCACCACATACCTAAAGTATCACACATCAGGTGTGGTATCAGGGCCTCATTAGTGAACTATACAACCATTATGCCTGACCTTTAGACCTTCACAATCTACTGAGGGAAGCAGATAAGTAGAGAGGTGATTAGAAGACCCCAAGGCTAGACCTACAAGGGGTACCAGAGGGGCAGATAAAGTTGTTGTGAAAACATGTGCCTGAAATAGCCATGTGAGCCAGGCAGGATAAGATGTTCAGTGTTAGTCCAAAGAGGAATAGAAAATCCTGTAAGGGGTATGTAAAACAAGAGTACGTCATATTTCAGAAATCTGAATTTTTAGATGGAAGTGAGTCAAGGAAGATGGATCAATGAAAAGGCTATGGCAACATGACGCTCAGCAGGATGTCCACACAGGAAATTAGCAGCAAGGGAAAGGGAACCAGATTTAAGTTTTGAGTGTAAAACTAAGAATTCAGTGATTGGAAGGGAAGACTGAGATATATGGAGACTGGGTGAGGCTAGTGAATAAACAGGAAAAGGAACAGAGGGGGAGAATCACAGAGGCTGATGGCTCAAGAGGAATATATGCATGTACATCATTCCAAACTGACTCAACTACACAGAAACTCGCAGACATACTCACAGGGAGAACACCAACCTGCAGTGTTGTGAAGCCCTGCAATTTAACATCATTATAAAGTGAAATCTTAACTGGATCTTTTATTCAAGTTTAGCTTTTCTGTGGTATGTCTCAATGGATTAAGCATAAACTACTTAAATTCTTTACTTTTTTATAAACATAAATGTAAGTCACTTTCTTGTATAGCATGTGTCCTATCAAGAAAATGCACCAAAAGACGAACATGTAAAAAGTTTTGTCAAGTCAAGGAGGTCTGTGACTTAGAACTAAGTTAGGAAAACTGCACATATTTCTAGTTTCCCTTGAGCCATGTATTTATAAAAAAAATGTCATTACTTAGCTGGCAATTACCACTCAGAACAGTAGGCAGACTCATAATCAGACATAAGGACAGATTCTGTGTTAACTGCAAATACAAATGACTGTTGGATTGTTTGAATTATTAAACTTTGACTTTATAATCAAAAGTCAACTATGTGTGCATTTTTGTACCAAGTTTTTAGAATGATGTGTCTAATATAGTAACAAAAACAAAACAAGGTAAAAATAACAAATAAGACTATCAAAATTAATTTTTTTTCTCACTCAAATATATAATGAAGATAATGAAAGGCACCCTATTGGAATAAAATGTATCTGTAAATCATATATCTGGAAAGGTAATTACATACAAAATTCTTTTAAAAAATAAAAGCTTCTACAACACAGAATTTTTTTTAATCAACGACTAGATTTAAAGGATACAAAAAGGACTCGAATGGGCATTTGTCCAGAATTATACAAATAGGCAACAATTGTGTAAAAAGATATTCAACACCACAATACATCAGAGGAAGGCAGGTCAAAACCACAGTGAAATACCACCCAGAACTACTCAAGAGAATGGCTATTAAAATATATTTTATCTGGGGGGAGGGAAAGAGGGGGAGGGAGGGGGGCATGAGGGACAAGGCAACAAACAGTACAAGAAATGTATCCAATGCCCAACGTATGATACTGTAACCTCTCTGTACGTCAGTTTGATAATAAAAATTTGAGAAAAAAATATATATATATTTTATCTATTTAAATATGTGTGTGTGTGTGTGTGTGTGTGTATGTGTGTGTCTATGTCTGTTGAAAGGACAGAGAAATTAAAACTCTGGTGGGTCTATAAGCAGAATAGTCACTTTGGAAAGCAATGTGAGAAGTTCTTCAATAATTAAAGATACAACTATCAAATGGTCCAGCAGTCATAACTCTGGGTAAAATTTTCAGAAGTCATGGTCAGAAGCATGGCTCAAAAGTGGAGCATAACAAAAGTGAGGCCCTAGAGTTCAAATCCAAGGGGGACCAAAAACAAGAACAAACAAATTCTCAGAGATCTATTTATTCCTATTGTTCACAGCGGCAGTATTCATAATAGTTACAAGTTGGGAGCAATTCAAATACACATCATCACTAGATGAATAAATGAATGTACATCTAGTATAATATGATTCGGCCTTTAAAAGAAGGTTTATCTTAGGATGGTAGGGGTGTTTCAGCAGTAGTGCACCAGCTAGCTGAAGACCCTGAGTTCAAACCCCAGTACTATGCATACACAGAAAATGAGGTATACCTTATCACACTCTAAACATAAATGGACTCTGAAGGGATTAGGCTAAGAGAAATAAATCACAGAAAGACACTCTATGGTCCATTTATATGAGACATCTAAAGCAATGAAAATTATACATACAAAAAATAAATGATGGTTACCAGAAACTAGAAAGAGCTGTTATTAATGGATATGGACTTTTAATTTGCAAAATGAAAAAGTTTTCACTATGCTATCAATATACATAAAACTACTGAAAACTACACTTACACTGATTATGAAAGTAAATTTTATGTTATGTGCTTTTCTTACAGTGTATGAAGATATTTATATGCAATTCCATAATAGACAAACCACAGAAAGAGATAGTAGATTAGTTGTCTAGGGTGGGAGACATTGGAGGTAAATAGGGAGTTATTGCTAATTGGTACAGGGTTTCTTTTGTGGGGTAAAATTGTTGCAGAATTAAATTCTGTTATGGATTAAATAATTCTGTGAGCCTATTAAGAGCCCCTGAATTATACAGTATTTTTGTTTTGTTTTGTTTTGTTTTTTGCCAGTCCTGGGGCTTAAACTCAGGGCCAAAGTCCTGTCCCTGGCTTCCTTTTGCTCAAGGCTAGCACTCCATCAACTTGAGCCACAGCGCTACTTCTGTCTTTTCCTATATATGTGGTACTGAGGAATCAAACCCAGGGCTTCATGTATATGAGGCAAGCAATTTATCACTAGGCCATATTCCCAGCCCAATATTTTTAAAGAGGCTTTGGATGTCTAGTTATTGGCATTACATATGACCTTTTACGTAGCTTCTCTCACAAAAATTCGAAAGCAATTTCAAATCATTCATCATATTCTCCAAATACTAGGAAACATTATTAGTAGTTCCTAAAAATCTCATAATAATTATTTTCTTTAAGGCACTGCATTCAACTCCCTAGGAATCCAAAGGCAACAAATGCTGTATTAATAATGTTATGCAAAGAACAATGGCATAATGCCAGAGAATTTCAAGGATAAAAATATGAAATTCCCTAGCCTGTGATTTAGTGTGCATTGCAAAAGCAGCTATATGGATCAGTCAGCTTGAATAAGATGTTTTGACATCTTATCTCAACATCTAAAATTAAAACTACATCTCCAAAGTGCACTCCAAGCCTTGTATTTCATGTAGGCTAAACTCAGATAAGTTAGCATGAGGAGATTAGCTACAAGAATACTTAATTAACAGTTGCGTTCTTTCCTCCACAAACTTTAAAAACAACTGCAACAATTTGTATATATTTTGCAATCCTATAGCTGGCTTTTTTGTTTGTTTGTTTGTTAGGGTTTTTGTGTGTGTGTGTGTGTGCTGGTCCTGGGGCTGGAACACTATCTTTGAGCTTTTATGCCCAAGGCTGGCTCTCTACCACTTAAGCCACAGCTGTACTTTCAGCTTTTTTTTGTTGTTGTTGTTGTTGTTGTTTTGCCAGTCCTGGGGCTTGAACTCAGGGCTTGAGCACTGTCCCTGGCTTCATTTTGCTCAAGGCTAGCACTCTACCACTTGAGCCACAGTACCACTCCGGCTTTTTCTGTTTATATGGTGCTGATGAATCAAACCCAGAGCTTCATACATGGTAGGCAAGAACTCTACCACTAGGCCACATTCCCTCCACTTTCAACTTTTCTGATAGTTAATTAGAGGTAAGAGTCCCATGGAGTTTGATTTTCCTGCCCAGTCTAGCTTTGAAGCATGATCCACACATCTCAGCCTCCTCAGTAGCTAGGGTTACAGACATGAATCACGAATACAGTGCTAACTAATTTTAAAAATAGAATTTTTGTTTGTTTTGTTTCTTAATATTCAGTCCTGTAAAATAAACCACTTCAGGATCAGCAATTAGGAAACAGGACACTTAAATATTCTAGTCCTGGTCAGGGAAGTTGCTTTACATTCTCTTCATCTTATTTCCCTTTTTCACTGGGCACTCAGTTTTCTTCCCATTTGTCCTTATCTTGGATACACCATCTTCTTCTAGTCATAAGGGACAGAGGGAAGTTTCTCTAGTTTTGATTCTTTATGCTGTGGTCAGCAGCATTCTCTGTCTTTGGATATCAGGTCCTGCTCAACACCCCCCCCCTCCCAAGCCTCCTTTGGCCAGAGCTCAGGCAGCTTTCCACAAGCCCACTGGAAGGCAGGCAGACATATGGGGACCTACCAGAGAACAGCACCTACGGAAACAACACCAGAAAAAACAAAAAACAAAAAAACACCCATTGAGCAGAAAGAAAGGCTTTTCTCCTCACACAAAGATATCATTTGGAATTATACAATGGCTTGTTTTTCCAAAGCAAGGAAACTTCTTCACAATACCTTTTGAAAAAACAAACATGTTATTCATCTTGAAAAATGAAAACAACAGGTATCTTTGGTCCATTTAGACTCTAAGATGGAATATCAATCACAGCTATTCTTTAACTATCTTTGTTTGCTTCTAAGGAGAATCATTATTCCACTATTATTTGAAATCAGATTATTTCTCAGAAGTAGGGAAAAAAATCTAATAATTTCTTTTGAGTACATTATCTTAAAAGGTAGTAAGACAATTTTCAGTGCTGCTGAGCCCCCCTGGGTCTTCATTAAACTCATCAAGGAGCATGGTGTGACCCAGTATTAATGGAACACAGTGTGAGTGGCTCTGTGAAGCAAGTGTTGATACTGATTGCAAATTGTGCAAGATGATGCATACAGGAATCCTGGGATTTTTGCACTGAAGTAGCATGAAGTGGTTTATAAACTGTATAGCCCTGAAACACAGGACAGGTTATAAAGGAAAAAATCATTTTCTCTTGTTTTGCTATGAATTTAATGCTGAGATGTAACCAGTCAAGACTAATAAAGAACTCTAGTAAGAATAACCACTTAACTGCTTTGTATATGTTCCAATAAGGACTTCCTGTAAACAGGTGTTTCTCCACTTACTATGCAGCTGTGTCACAGTAAAGAAATACTATAAAATAATATCATAAGTCAAAAATGCACTTAATCTACCTAGCCAACCTACTAACATAGTTTGGTAAAACAATTCAGTGTTCAATATTGCTTGTAGCTGGCTGGGTGCTATGGCTTACAGCTGCTATCTGGCTTCATGAGAGTATAGTGTGCATTGCTAGTCAGAGAAATAAAATGAAAGATCAAAATCTAAAGCACAATTTCCACTGAATAGGAATTACTTTTGTGCTATCATGAGGTTGAGAAATTTGAAGTTGAGTATGTTGGTGACATTCTCAGAATATCTATTTTTTCTCAGTCAATAAAAGTATTTTCTGAAGGGGGGAGGTTGAATTTTTTGGATTTTGTTTGTTTGCCTTTTTTTTGTTTTTGTACTAGTCTTTGGGCCTGAACTCAGGGACTAGATGCTGTCGCTGAGCGTTTTTGCTCAAGGGTAGTGCTGTACACTTGAGCCACAGCTCCACTTCCAGCTTTTTGTAGTTAATTGGAGATAAGGAATCATTTTAAAGAAAACAATCATACCTAGGTCCTAGTGTAATTTATTTTAAGTCATATGAACATTCAAATACAGTACATAAATTTATGTCCCAATCAGTTATACTTCCTTTCTGAAATGATTTTAGCTTCACATTAGAAATTGGTCATTGCTGTATAGGGAACCCAGAATGAGGTAGATTGGAGACCTGCTATTTCACACATGACCCTTAGAAAAACAACATCACCATGACCTATAAGCTTGATAGAAAGTGGTGGAATAAAAATCGACACATCAAGGTTCCCAGATTGGGTATGTACAGTTTGAGAAGTGATGATTGTGATGTTGATGGTTTGAAGACTTTACAATATTCAAGTCAAAATACTGGGAGAGCACAGAACAAGAATGAGAAAAGATAGAACAAGGGATATAAAATCAAGAAATGACTTTGTTTTCCCTTGAGAATTTTATTGACTAGTGAAGGGGGAAAAGACCTAGTTAGATGAAACTAAGGCAGACAGAATAAAACAAAAATGAATTAAGTTAAAATAAAAATAGAATGCTTTTCTATGAAAAGGCATTATTCAATTTTAATGGCTAAATATTAGTATTATAAATTTAGGGCAAATTAGAAAATTTATATTGGTCAAGGACTAAATTTTGTTTTACAAATTATGTTGATGCTGAATAAGCATGGAAAGTCAAATTACATTTCAGGAAATAAAAGAGTCTCTGCTGACTTGGAACTGTGATGCTAAGATCTCAACCTTCTGAGTAGGTAGGATTACAAGAGTGAGCTACTGGCTCCAAGAAATAGTTTTTCTTATAGCTAAAATAATAATGTGGCTTTGCTGATTTTGTTTTTTTATGTGTGTACATATGCACAAATATACACATACATCCATATATTATGTTTAAGTAATTGTACAAAGGGGTTTCAATTCGACATGTCAGTTTAAGAGTACAATGCATCTTGGTCAATGTCACCTTTTCCATCATTCTCCCTAATCCCACCCATCCCTCAAATTACCCAGCTCCATTTTTACAAATTTGTTTTTGGGTTTTTGCATAACTACAAATATGCTTATATTTGTAGACAGGCATTCTACTACTTAGCCATGTGTCCAGCCTTGTATCTCTGTTTTCAAAGCATCATTAAACAATTTATTTCACAAGGAAACCAACTTTTTCAATACTATATCTCCAACAATGATAAAATTTTACTTTACTTTTAATTTAAATTAGCAGGGTTAATTAGGTCAAACTATGAACTGAGTTAGTGAACATGTTTACACTAGGTAGGTAGAATCAAGAGCTAATGCACAGAATTTACAGCTAGGACTAGCATTCTATGTCTGGATGCTCTGAAGAGAATCCTGTTCCTTGAAAGCTGGGATTACTGCCTTTCCATTCTGAGTACCTAGTGTAATCACTCAATAGATGTCTTGAGTGAAGACTGAAAGTAAATAAATCAACACTACTTGAAGGTTGTGTCTGGTGTCACAGAGAAGAAAGAACACGGAAGAGGGAGGAAAATGGGAGAAATGTTGGCAGCCCATTCTTCAGTGTCTGCTGCTGGCCCTCCTTAGTTTGCAAAACTCCAAGGCCCTGGATCTGCATCCCTGCTGTGCTATCACTGAGTTCAGGCTATAGTAGGGCAAGGGGCAGGGAGAGCAAAGAGGGAAGTAAGAAATCAGAGAGGGCTCCCCAGCAGGGAGGTTGCAGCTGTGGGTCACACCCCTATTCCCAGCAGCACTGGTTGGAGTGAGGTACCCACGAAGAGGATGGAGGGGGAGGCAGGCAGCCAGGGTGTCTCCACCTACTTTTCAAAGACCCAAGAAGTCAAACTGAAAGAAAAAAGGATTTAGCCTCTTCTTACACAGGGTCTTCTCTCTTCCTTTGAACATGACTTTAAAAAAGAAAAGGCAAGGTTGAAAGGGAACACAAAGGAAAGTCAGAAGCATGCCTGGAGAGTTAAAACACATTGGGAGAGCTCCTGTGAATCTGCAGTCAGTATATTTTGGAAGGGACCTACTCCGAGGGGTTTCTGGAGCTGGGTTTGCTAGTACTGCTAACTATCCCAGAACCCTTGAAAGAACAGAGATAGGGAGAAAGGAGGAAGATCCTGCTGCTGGCTGCATTCTAGATTCACACTCTCCCTTCCTTTCTAGGATGTTGCCAAATATCTCAATGTCATCCTCTACATATTGCCTTCTCTGGAAAATCCTTCCTGACCTCTAATAGCTCTGAGAGGTCACTGGAGCAGACCACTCCCTTACTCAATGGACACTGTCGCCACGTGCCAGGGATGAACAGCACAAACACACATCCACACATTACAGGTGTTTACATAATACTAGTATATCATATCGTACAATATGCTGTGTATCAAACTGTTACACAATGTGTTCCATATTTTATCAGTCTCTTATTTAGATTATAAATGAGTAATAAGCAGATATCATATTGCTGATGTCTTTGAATTCCCACTTTGCTTGCTAAAGAAAGCACTTTAAACAGAGCAGAGCAGGCAGTGTTTAAACATATACACATGTGTTTTCACACAGCTTTACACACATACATGGCTGCCCCCACACACACACATGACTTTACACACAACTTCAATGTAAACTTTTAAAATCAACAGGAAATATATATTTCCAGATAGCACTGAGATATGAACGTTCAGAGAAAAGAAATCAACTTTGTATTTGGTATAAAATCTCACATTTCGGGCTGGATATGGCCCAGTGGTAGAGTGCTTGCCTTTTCTACATGAAACCCTGGGTTCGATTCCTCAGCACCACATACACAGAAAAAGCCAGAAGTGGCGCTGTGGCTCAAGGGGTAGAGTGCTAGCCTTGCAAAAGGAAGCCAGGGACAGTGTTCAGGCCCTGAGTCCAAGCCTCAGAACTGGCAAAAAAAAAAAAAAAAAGAATGTCATGATCCAGGGACAGTGGCTCATGCTTATAATCTTAGCTACTCAGGAGGTGGAGACCTAGAGGATTATAGTTTAAGTTCACAAGGCCTTGTCTCAACCAATAAAAGCTGAGTGTGCTGACAAAGCCTGACATCCCAGCTACATGGGAAATATAACTAACTGGAAGGATCATAGTCCAGAGGAGCCTTGGGGCATAAACATGGGATCCTATTCAGAAAATAAAAGTAAAAAGAGCTGAAAGCACAGATCAAGGAATATGACACTTGTCAAACAAACAGAAGGTTCAAGTATATACCACCGAATCCCTACTCCTCAAAGTAATATTGAGATATTGCTAACATTTCTTCTCATTGTGAAAAGTATAAGACAACTTGAAGTGACTATAGATGAAGTAACTCCTCATTTGACTTTAATTTTCCAAATAGTCAAGTGCAAATGTAGAAATTACTTGTAATTTGCGAATCAGTTAGCAGTTGCCACATGACTCAGAAAGATAATGCTCAGTATAGATAGCAGCCTGGTTATATACCATTATTTAAATCAGGAAACAACAACAAAAATACATTAAATTATATATTAGCAATTTCCTCAGGGGAGATGAAATAATTTCCATGCTTTAATCCACTTTCCTTCCTTCTCTTTTCCTTCTTTTCATTTCCTTTCTTATTTAGCACGTATTTATTTTTTATAAGCCTCCGAAAATTCCATCTGATAGCAGCCATGGTATGAATAATAAATGCTCTTCATAATTTGATTTTCCTTACTTACCCTAATCGATAACATTTCTTAAATAGAATGATTTGTGATGAACATTATTCTCTTCTCCTTCCAAGTGCACTAAACCTGTCCTAGTTCTGCCAACTCATGCCAGTCTGAAAGAGGAGCCATTTTCTAAAACTCTTATTTCCCCACCTAAGTGGAGGTGAGTTATGACCTTAGCTATAAACATTCCTAAAAAAAACTATAAAGAGAAAAAGGAGGGAGAATGTAGTCAAAATTTCAATGTAAGGCTTGAAAAATTAACTAAAGTAAGGGAAGGGTGGGAGTGGGAGGGATGGGTGAAAATGCTGAAAGGGGTAACATTGATCAAGAGGCATTATAGTCATAACATGCTTTGTTGAATGGTAACTCCTTTGTACAACTATTTAAAGATAATACAAATATTTTCAAAAAGACTGTGATAATATGGGTAGAGATTAGTTGGACATAAGAGAAATAAATTATAACTTACTATCAGTCTAAGGAAGGAAGGAAGGAAGGAAGGAAGGAAGGAAGGAAGGAAGGAAGGAAGGAAGGAAGGAAGGAAGGAAGGAAAAAGGAAATAAAGGTGAGGGAGGGGGGAAGGAAGAAAGGAAAAAAGGAAGGAAGGAAGAAGAGAAACAAAGAAACAGACAAAGAATGAAACAAAGAAAAGCATAAAAACATGTAAGCAAGCCGAACTCAAGCTAAAAGCTTGATTTATGATGTCATGTTTTTACAAAGGACTCAATGTCAAGTCAGACAGTACAATACAAATGTTACCTTCATCATGGGAATGAGAAAAAGAAGGTGATTTCTGGAAGTATTGGAAGGGACCAAGACTTTACTCTTGCTCAGACTTTCTGTACTGAATAGCGAGTACTATTGTGGCACCAGGTAATGCCCCTTGTGAGTGTTAGAGTTTAAGAAAAAATGAGAAAGACTGGCTTTCTCTCACTAGGGTAGTTCTCCTCAAGGATAATATATATCCTCTAGTTCCAAGATTAAAAACAGTAGCACAAAGGTCACCACTTCATGCCATAATGTCCAATTACTGTGTCACCTCATCTGCTGATTTTGCTTCCCAACTCTCCACATAACAGACATGTGATAGCCTTTAAAGAAACATCCTAGAACTCTGATCAGAAATAAATTTCATTCATTTTTAATGCTGACCTTTCTTTCTTTTTATTAATGGGAAAGTGTGGCAAAATTGAATGAGGAAGACAGCAAATAACAAAGCCAACACAACTCATTTTTCAGCCATGAACCAGGAACAATATAAAATCACCCATGCAGCTCTCTACCAACTGCTCATGCCCTCAGTAGAAGACAGTCATGCATAATGTAGCAGTGAGTGTTGACAGGGTGACATGGTGGCAGAAGTTGGGGAGAATCTGCTGCTGTGGACATGAGGAGGTGAGGTGTGAAGCAGAGCCTGAGGAGATTTCACTCTTCTCTTAACTATGTCTTGAAATCAAGTTGAGTTTTTGCTTCATATCTGTAACAATGAAAAGGCTTGCTAAAAGTAGGCTTGTGATTTCTCACATGTTCAAATTAAACACACACCCAAAGTGACATGATTCTCTTAAGTTTGATTAAGTAGGTACTTCAATATTCAAGTGCTCACAGTCTTGGTAAACATATCGAAACATTATTTAACCTATCACAGAATACCAAGCCACTTTCTGAAATAAATATAAATTGATAAATGCATTAAAATGATGATTTTTTTAAAGCCAATGGATGTTGGGGTTGAGATGGTCAATATTTGAGCTTTAATGAGCTAATATTACCCTTGGGATAGCACATTTCTATGGCCCTAGATTCCATGAGTATGTTGAGATTTCCAAAGGTGAAAGATAATTTAAGAGATGGGTAAATAGATCAGAATATTATCCAACTGTAGTTTCATGATGCAAATTAGAAAAAGTGTAATCCAAAAATGATTTGTAGATAATCACTTACAAAATGAATAGATACAAAGTACTTGATATATGATTTATCATTAAACTATGCTAATAATTTATTATCTGCAGGAAACAGAAAATGCAAGTTATACCAAAAACAAGTAAAATTCTGGGTCAATAGTTGAGCAAGTTATCAAATGTCCTTATAAGAAATGCATTATTAAGCTATAATTGATATATAGCAAACAAAATAAACTTTAAGCATATGACAGGATACATTCTGATATATGTATACACTTGAGAAACTATCATAAACAATAAAGATCACACAAATGTTTCCATCATTCACCAAATGTTCCTTGGAATCTACCAATTATCCCTCCTCTTTCATATCTCATCCCCTTCTAGTCCCTCATTAGTATATATTAGTTTGAATGTGCTAAAATTTTATTAAATAGGATTATATTTTGTAGATGATTAGAAGTTTCCAAAAAAATAAGTTTATATCCAAATTCCTAGAACCTGGGAATATTGCCTTTTGTAGAGAAAGGATGTTTTCAGATAAAGGATGTTGAGATGAGATTATGTTGGTTTATCTGAATATGCTCTAAATCCAGCAAGATACATGGCACAACTTGATGGGCATGATGGATAACATCTGTAATTCCATATACTCAGAAGGCAACGATTAGGATGATCACATGTCAAGGCCAGCTCAGATAACAGGTTAGTGCCAATCCACTTCCACAGTAAAGCTGGCTACTGTGGCACACAACAGTCATCTCAGGTATGCAAGTAGTTTAAGCAGGACTGTAGTCCAGACCAACCTGGGTAACAGTGTGAAACCTTACTTGATAAACAGCAATAGTTTAAAGGTCTGGGAGTGTGACTCAAATGTGATGCCTGGAGATCAGCAGAGAGAGAGAGAAATAAGAATGAGAAAGAAGAAAGTGTGTGTGTGTGTGTGTGTGTGTGTGTGTGTGTATGAGAGAGAGGAAGGGAGAGAGAGAGAGAGAGAGGCTGGGAGGGGAGGGAGGGAGAGGGAGGGAAGGAGAGAGAGAGAGAGAGTGAGTGACAGAGTGAGAGAGCAAGGGAGAGAGAGAGAGAGAGAGAGAGAGAGAGAGAGAGAGAAGTATTATGTCACCAGCCAAGTAATACCAACAGTCACCAGATGTTGGCTAAAGAAAAGAACTACTTTGTGGGGAAAGCTCCAGGGGAGAGCGGCTAGCGGTGTGGAGCCACATATGCCCTGAATCCTGCTGTAAACAGCAAAGTCACTACATGCTCTTGGGCAAACCCAATGGGTATTGAGGTATGAGTTAGCTCCCGCCCCAGGCCTGCACCTCCTGGAAAGTCCCTTTTCAAAAGAGTCCCTAAGTACAGGTGTCTGTTATCCACTGGCTGTTGATTACATCATATACTGGGTGATTTGCCTACATAGATTTTGAAACTGCGCAGTAAACTAGATCTGGACCTCGAGTCTGATCTCAGGAGTCTGTATTGCCCGGGCCCCCTCATTTCCTGACTGTTGCTGTGTACTCCCCAAGCTGCTGGCCGGCAGCGACTGAAGCAACTGCAGCACTGCTGCACCAATATCTCAATGTGGAACTTGAAGTTTCAGAATTGCGCAAGGATGAAAAGCTGATATTTGGAGGCACAAGTTTGTGGTGATTTGTTATGGCAATAATAGAAAACTAATACACAATGACTTCTTTTCTTACTTTTTTTTTTTTTTTTTTTTGCCAATCCTGGAGAGTGGACTCTGGGCCTGAGCACTGTCCCTGGCTTCTTTTTGCTCAAGGCTAGCATAGCATTCTACCACTTGAGCCACAGGGCCACTTCTGGCCTTTTCTATATATGTGGTGCTAAGGAATCATCGAACCCAGGGTCTCATGTATATGAGAGGAGCACTTTACCACTAGGCCATATTCCCAGCCCCCTTTTCTTACATTTTTAACTCCATATAATTATTTTCAGATCTTTCTTCATTGAGTCACATATCAATAATTCATTCTATTTTTACTGCTGAATAGCATTTCTTTATATGAATATATGAGACTGTTCATATATATATGAACATATAGAGAGAATATATATACATATATATCATTTTCTATATAGAGGGAGAATATATATATACACCTATATATGAGGCTCTTTATCACTTCATCTGTTGGTGAACATTTGAGTTGTTTCTAATTTGGAATGATTACAAGTCAGAATGCAATGAATGAACACTGGTGGACATATTTTGTTGGACACAGGTTTTCATTTCTCTTTTATGAATACCCACTGGTGGAATGGCTGATCATATAGTTACTATAAATGTCCCTTTCTAAAATATTGACAAACTATGCTGTTCAGAGTTTTATTAGCTTATAAGAAAAAGGAGATTTCATAGTTATATATCTACACTCCACACTATATCCCAATCATTCTCATCCTCTATAATAATTCTTCCCTCCCCCACCACAAATCCTGAAAAAGTTTCATTTCACTTGTTCCCATGAACTTATACTACATTTTTACCTTGTTGTAGAATGGGTACTTTTGCTTTACTGAGGAAAATACATGCCATTTATTTTCTTATGAAAACTTGATTCTTCCTGATTTTGCTTTTAATATTTCTAAAAATTGAACTATAACAATGCTCAAAAACCTGAGTGAATTGTTTCCATTCATAAGAAAGATGGCTCTGAATCTTGAATATCTTATGAATTTTTCTACGACGCTGGCTGATAGTAACCACCACTATTCCCAATTTTTACAGCTCTTTCCAACAATTCTTCCCTCTCACCTTGAACAGTTTCCTTGACTGCCTCAGCCAATAAGTACATAGCTGAGTACTTAAGGGAGCTCATCCACTTTCTGGCAGCATCCTTCTCTCTCCTACATTATCCTAGGAGCCCCAAATGACTTGGTCTTCTCAGGTTCACAACCCCACCAACTGGACCTATTTAGCCCTCTTGAGATCTGCTTCTTGTTTTCAAATACTTTTTTTTTTTTTTTTTGGCCAGTCCTGGGCCTTGGACTCAGGGCCTGAGCACTGTCCCTGGCTTCTTCCCGCTCAAGGCTAGCACTCTGCCACTTGAGCCACAGCGCCCCTTCTGGCCGTTTTCTGTATATGTGGTGCTGGGGAATCGAACCTAGGGCCTCGTGTATCCGAGGCAGGCACTCTTGCCACTAGGCTATATCCCCAGCCCTCAAATACTTTTTAGCTCCTTCTTTTTCCCATTTCCATTTTCCCATCCTTCCCAACCATACATTTCACTGTGAACTGCACTTTTTGACTGTTGGACAAAGCACTTCAGAACTTTAGACACATCAATAGCCAGAAACTCCAATACCTACAGATACCAAACTGCTGTAAATAAGTGGGTTGCCTCATAACAGGTCTTCTATATGGGATCATTTTCTATAAGATGTTGACACTAGCAATGTTACCTGTTGTAAATATTAATGTTTACTTTGGTTAACCCCACTGTTTTATGCAGATATTATTTATTTTTTAACCAATAAGAATAACCAGGATAAAGCTAACTCTACATAGAATTATCTAGGAAATTCCCATTATATCTTCCTGTATTTGGTATCAGAAAGACTAAGAATATAAACAAAAATGTACAGCAGCAAACTGAGTAAAGACAAGACATTTTACTCATAGGATAACCAATCTTACTTTTAAAGGTAAGACTCTTACAATAACGGGGGAAGGGAAGTGGGGGGAGGGAACGGGGGTAAATAAATCTATATAAATAAACATAAATGTACTCATTACCTTACTTATATAATTGTAACTTCTCCAACACATTCATCACCTTTACAATAAATATTTTTTAAAATCAAGGTAAAACTTTTTTAACTTATAATATAACAGTAATAATTTGAATAAATCTATCAGTTTTCTCTACCCCATGGAAAGGTAGACATAATGACCAATTGGAGGGTGGGGTGCCCATAAGCACACAGAAAACCACAACAAGATGACACTATCTGCCAGTGTGGTAGTCAGGCAAGCAATACAAATACAAATTTAAGTCATATATCTAACTCAGTTATCTAGGTTATTAATGTATTGCATTGTACTGCAGATCCTAACAGTATGAAGATTACCTCTAAATTTTTCATTTGAGTACCAGAAACATTTTTATCAACATCAGGTTGTATGTAGGTGGTTAACTCATAAACACTTAGACTAAGAGCCATGAAGTCCCTGAAAGCAGCTAAAAATTTCACCACAGTTTTCATTTAACTGCACTCTGGCTTGTAGCTAGACATCCTCTCCAAAGAAAATCAGAGTATCCTGCTATCCCTTATGCCACAGTACTCAGCCCAGTGCTTAAGTCTAGTTGAACATAAAGTTTACCAAAAGAATGGATAAGAAAATGAATACACAACTGAACTCATTGGGGAAGAGGGAGTGGGGAAGCGGGGGAAGTGAGAGAGGAGGTAACAAATTGTATAAGAAATGTACCTACTTCCTTATGTATGAAACTGTAACCCCTCTATACACCACTTGGACAATAAATAAGTAATTATTTAAAAAAAAAAGAAAAGAAAATGAATGCACAAATGGATGGGTAGACAACTACATGTAGTGTTTTAAAATTCACATTTAACAAATTCAAGATTAAATCCTTTTTTCACACTGTTTGCTTCAGAATGGAATTTGTGGTTGACATGCCTTTTTTTTTTTGGCCAGTCCTGGGCCGTCAACTCAGGGCTTGAGCACTGTCCCTGGCTTCTTTTTTGCTCAAGGCTAGCACTCTGCCACTTGAGCCACAGCGCCACTTCTGGCCATTTTCTGTATATGTGGTGCTGAGGAATCGAACCCAGGGCCTCATGTATACGAGGCAAGCACTCTTGCCACTAGGCCATATTCCCAGCCCCTTGACATGCCTTTTTTAAAAATTACTTAAACATTTTTTAAAACATTCCATATTTGGGCTGGGAATATGGCCTAGTGGCAAGAGTGCTTGCCTCCTACACATGAAGCTCTCGGTTCTATTCCCAAGCACCACATATATGGAAAACGGCCAGAAGGGGTGCTATGGCTCAGGTGGCAGAGTGCTAGCCTTGAGCGGGAAGAAGCCAGGGATGGTGCTCAGGCCCTGAGTCCAAGGCCCAGGATTGGCAAAAAAAAAAAAAAAAAAAAAAAAAAAATTCCATAATTGACAATAGACATACAACCAATTCTCTAGGCATTTAACACTGTTGAATGTTCTTGTCTCCCTGATGGGGCTTTCTACTAATATCTTCAAAAAAAATTCACAAAAGTCAGGAAAAGTAATAAGATTATTAATAAGAAAACTTATTTTTGTACCATTGTTACTATAGTCTCAAGTAGCACAAATTGAAATTCATAGACAGAACCATTGTAGAATTTTATTTCACTCTACTACCTGATACAAATAATTTAAGTTCCTATTCTAAGTAATTAGAAGTTAATGGACTTTTTTTTTTTTCCCCTTTCTGGCTCTCTACAAAACTTGGCAGTTCTGGCTACAATGGTGTATCATGGAAAATTTTACCATTTAGTTTTTCACATGACGTTTCCCTTTTCTTTCCCTTTATAACAAAGGAAAGTCATCTTGACATAGGATCAAAGTGTTTGCCCTCAAATGCCTTTATGAATGTATCACAGGAATGTTCAACTTAGATTAGATTACTGGCTGCTAGCAGGCTCTCCTTGTGCCAATTACTGAAGACTTTCATTTACATATAAATAGCTCAGAAATTCCAGCACAAATGTACTTGAAAACACTGAATCAAGTTGTTCAGAAAAACATGGATTAGGTGCATTTCAATTTAATTTAAAGGTGTTTACAACAAGCATGTATTCAAGTAAACAAAAGAAATGGAATCAATTTTTATTATACAAAGCAACATCATTTTAAATTATTGCAATTATCCCTTCAAGTGCTTTTAAAACCTTTGAAGTTTCGTTTAGCGTGCTTTTAGTATTTTGCTGAATAGAAAAGAGCATAGGAAGTTTTTGTATAGATTTGTGGTGTGATATTAGGATATATGCTTTATTTCCTTTTAGGTTTTTATCTCTGTATATCAGAGATGTCTCGAGCTACCTAGGGTCTTTTAAAAATATAAATAAAACAAAGTCTACTTTTCTAACCTAACTTGATTTTATCTTTCTGGATAATCTGATTTAGCTTTTCTGTCTTCATTGTGTTTTCTCTTACAAATATATATATATTTAGTGAGCATAAACTTCATAGCAGTCTCTGTCCACTAACTCATTACAGATTAACTACTTGTTCTATTGTTTTATGGTCCTTTGAAGTCATTTCAACTTGTACTATGGTTTCACAACTGGATTTCATGGATGGTGTGAAAAAGGAATCTATGGTGGGAACCAAACCACAGGGTGAATAACTAGTAAGTTCTGCTTTGTTGAATTCACTTGGTATTCTAGTATAATAGATGCACAGAAAAAATTCATTTCTCTGACCTCTAATCCATTGAAATGATATTGGTGACATTTTACAGTTTAACAGTGCAATAAAAATCATTGGTTCTTTATCAATATCTGAAAATAGTTCACTGAAGATAAAGAAGGATAAACTAAAAATATAGATCACCATGGGAGGGTAGAGGAAGAAAAGAGGGAGAGAAGGAGAAATGGAGGAAGCAAGAGCAGGAGGGAGGGAGAAAGGGAAAGATTTTCTGTGAATCAAACTGGTGATGTATAATTGGCTAGTGGTGCATAATGGGAAGCGCTTGTCCTGGGGGATTCTGATCAATGCCCAAAGTAGAAGGACTGGTGCTCTCTAGACACTGCTGGAGGACATGCAGAACTGACTATTATGTGGAGTTTCATCTTCAATTGACAAACCTAGACATTATTGATTATCTGCCATGTGTAGGGAAATCTAATACCATTTCTCTACGTGGTATGTATTGTTCAGACACAATCCCTGATGTACCGAAAGGAAGGAGAAATAATTCATAACCCATATTTCATGCAGCAGAATTTTGTCCGAATAGGAAGTAATTTTAACTCACAGATCAAAGCAGGATTATTATATTTAAGAAAAGAAACTTGATAACTTAAAAATCACACTAAGGAAAAATAATCTCTCTCTCTCTCTCTCTCTCATTCGCTTATTGAGCAGGAAGTTTCCCACTAGAGCTATGTCTCTAGCACTGAGAAATAATTTCTCAAAAATTAAAAGCAAAAGCAAAATAAAACATATTTAGTAATGAGGGAATACATGGAGGGAAAAAAAAGATGTGCCTTTTAGAGGATAATTTTCTTAAAGTTCATGAATTGAAGGTTCAGAGGCTTACATTTTTTAAGCTCAAAAAACAACTGGCTGACAAAAAATTATTAAAAATAATAATATATTTTTATTTTGGAGATGGGGCTGGATATTAAACCTAGGACCTCAAAAGCACTCTACCACTTAAGTGACACTGCCTAGCCCATTTATTTTTATTCTTTGTTTTTCTGAGATAATGTCTCCTTCACTTAGCATAATTTGTCTTCAAACTTGTGATAGTTCTGCCTCCTCCAGATAGGTGAAATTATTGGTATGCACCATGACACTTGGCTAGCGCAATGATTTGTTGTAGAATTTGCTTTTTCTTTCTTTTGTCAGGCATCCAAACAACTAATTTTATTACTGTTTTCAAATAACTCACAAATTCAGCAATGACATTTAGAGGTTTATTCTTAGCCAACGCTTGGTAAAAGTTCACCTGCTTTGTCAAAGGTAGTAGCTGTAGGATTGGTACTTTCGATTTTTTTTTTTTTTGAGGAAAACATAGCTTTAAATTTAATTTTACTGTCAAGGTAATGTACAGAGAAGTTACAGTTGCATAGCATAAATAAGATAGTGAATACATTTCTTGTCAAGCTTGATACCTTCTCCTTCATTTTTCTCTTAATTTCCCACCTCTCCATCCCTCCCATGTGTTGTACAGTTAATTTCCAACATATTGTCTTGTATTGCTGTTGCATTGGTTCACAATTTGTCCTCTGTCTCACCATTTTGTTGTTCCCCTTCCCTTCCCTAATTCAGATAAAGTACATACAATACCCAGGGTACCAAATCAAATACAGTGACAACAAGGGATAAACCATAGGGAAGAAAAAGTCAAGAAAAATGAAATATTTTTACCAGATGAAGTGCACATACCTACAGTGAATTTAGGCTCAACAGTTAACATATGGAAGTACCTAATGTGTGCTCTAGTCCCTTGTCCTCTACATTTTCTTCCTTTTACACACACACACACACACACACACACACACACACATTCTACAAGTAGATTCTTGCTATCAGTAGAGGGAAAGATCTGTATTTTCCATGACAGCTGAATATACTTAAAAATCATTTTTCTAATCAAAGATAATGGGAAAAGTCTATGATGAAATTTTCATGCAGTGAAAAAAACCATGCTATTTATTTGTAATGAAGATGGTACAATTGTCTATGAAACCACTCATTAAATAGATCAGCCAGAGCAAGGTCCCTGGGGAGGGGCTGAAAGAGCTGTGTTGTACTTCAGTATGGGCCTCATTATCTGAAAAGCTGGTTCCCTAATAGTTATTAGACACTGCCAACTTACTAAGCCTTTATTTAGTATTCCATGATTTCTGTTGCACTTTTTCTTCTCTTAATATCACAATATGTTGCTAAGGAAAAGGCTATGTATTAAAAAAGAATAAGTGACATACATATGCAATCTAAAACAATTGAGTTTGGAGCAGGAAAAGAAATTATGAGTAGGACTGTGAAAACAGTGTTGCAACATTTTCTTCAAATGTCACAGGAATCTGAAAATCCTTCTAAAGAAAATCTAAAATATACCTAATGGATTAAGATTTGCGGTACATCAATTAAAATCATATACTCCTCCCACAAAATAGCTACTAGCCTCTAAAAATGTTTAAAAGATACTTGTAAAACCATTGAGGCTCAATTATTTTAAAGGATCCAATGATAACTCTTCTAAATAATGAACAACTATCATGACAAAATAGCCATGCATTATATAAGTTGTCAACAGCTTAAAATTCATAGACCCTGGTCCAGTTTCCATAGCCCAGTGGTGTAAGAGCAGTAAAACACAGACTTCAACAGCTTCTGAGGGATACAGTTCAACGAAGGTCAAGTAGACAATCATAGCAGGAGATGATGTGCTTTCAGCTCTTTGCTTGTTGAGAGCCAAAAGAGATGAGAGCAGGCAATATCTTCACACTTTTCAAAGTGTTCTTATGAACAGTTGAGTCCTCTAGGGAGGTATTGTCTCCATTTTAGATATGAAAAAATCATTGAAATATAAGGAGATCCAGTGACATATTTGGATCAAACTAATAGTAAACAGGTGAAGGGATGCAGCTACCTTTCTCTCAATGACATACAGGTCATAGGAACCAAGGACTTAGCTGAAGCTACCTGGACTTAGCAGAGGACCAAATAGCCAAATTTAGCCTATCACTTCCTAGTCCATTAAGAACAGTCAAATAACTTTGTGACAACTTTTTTTTTTACCAAGCATCTTTATGTACAATTTTAGTTGGTTATATTTAGAACATAAGCATTTTAGGTATTTCAATTTATTTCTCATCACTTTTTTTCTACACTAGCTAAACTGTAGCTACTTCAATCTAGAAACACATTTATGAAAGTAATAAAGGTAAGAACCTGATATTCCTGATCTTAAAAAAAATCATTGCTAGTCAAAGAGAAGAGCTTCAAAAACTGTTGACAGCCTAATAGTTTTTGGCAGGATTCCAGATAATGTTTCACAGGCATTATAAGGAATAGCAACATTTACTCTAATGAGACACACAGAAGACAGTCACAGAACTGCAGAGCCTAGTCTGCCAGTGTTCTCTAAAGTTCCCAAATCCTTCCCCAAAGCTGTACTCTAGAAATCTGGATCCAGCTCCAGGTAGGATTTGACTTCAAAATTATATTAAGCAAAGTAAGTCAGACCCAAGGACACATATGCTACATGGTTTCCATCATTTGTGGTAACTAGAGTGTGCCTATAAATCTACAAGTAAACACACTGGATGGTAAAAGAAAAAAGAAAAAAACACTGGGACATGATAAATTATACAGGTTTGTAGACATTCACACAGTGAGAACAAAGGAAAATATTTATAGGAGTGGATCACAAAACCTTAATAGCTATTTACATATGGTCATATAAAAATAACATTTTTCAAAATGAATTCCAAGAAACGGAAACAGGCAATTTTTTGTTGTAGTTGCTGTTTTTGTTGTCTTTTCCTTTCATCTTGTTTGTTAGCTTATTTGTGTTTGGGAGGGTAAAATGAGGGGTCATAGAAAAAGTGAGGCAAAGGGGTGAATACATACAGGAGTGATACCAGACACTTTGTAGAAAATGAACTATACAACTAGTGGGTGGGGACAGGAGGGAAAAACTGGGAGACAAGGGTAAGAGATGACATGGTTCAAAAAGAAATGTACTCATTATGTAATTCTAACCCCTCTATACATCACCTCTATAATAACAATAAAATACCTTTTTTTTAAGCCAAAGGGCAATGAGAAGTAGCTGCAGAGTCCAGGACTGAACCTTTTGCATCTATTTATTGACAGGAAACTAGATCAAGGAGATATTATTTTTTGCAGAGCACTTTCTCCGGTCTTTAATAAAATGTTCTTATAAAGGTGATATTCATCATACTAAGTGAAGTGAGCCAGACACAAAGAAACATGGACTCTATGGTTTCCCTCCTAATTAGTACATATCTAGGATAGTCGCAGCAGATCACACTAGCTCAATAGCTATGCCCATATGAACACATAAAATGATGCTAAGCGAAATGAACCTCAAGTTATGGAAACAAGTGGTATATCATTGTTGTAGTTATTTACAGCATGCCATGTAGAACCGTACCCTTTTGTTTTCTCATATTCCCTTCCCATGGTTTTACCCCTGATATCACTGTAACTGATTTTAGTACCCTGGATATTGTATATATGTATATTGCAACTAGGGAAGGGAAAGGGAATCCCAAAATCAAGAGACAAAGGATAAAAAGACAAACCAATGCAACAGCAATACTTACAAAACCATATGGTATAAACCAACAGTACAACTCATGGATGGGGGAGAAGGAAATGGAGAGGGGGAGGTGGGGGAAAATGAGGGAGGAGGTAACAAGTTGAATAAGAAATGTACTCACTGCCTTACATATGAACCTGTAACCCCTTTGTATTTCACTCTGACAATAAAAAAGAAAAAAAAGTGATAATCAGAGGGGTTACAATTACATACGTCAGTTAATCAGAACATTTCTTTTTGTACAATTTTTCCCTCCTATTCCCATCCATATGTTGCATAGTTCATTTTCAATGTAGAGTCTTGTGAGTACCACTGTTGCATTAGTTCACCCTGTGCACCACCATTTCTTTTTTTAAATTTAACTTTATTGTCCAGGTGATGTACAGAGGGGTTACACTTACATCTGTAAGGTAATGAGTACATTTCTCATCAAACATTGTTACCCCCTCCCTCATTTTTCTTCCACTTGCCCCCATCCTGCCCCCAAATTGTAAAGTTCATTTCCAACATATTGTCTTGTGAGTATTGCTATTGCACTGGTATGCTCTTTGTCCATTGTTTCACCAGTTTATTGTTCCCCTCCCCTTCCATAATTCAGATAAATGTATATACAAGACACAGGGTACCAAAATCAAATAGAGTGAAAACAGGAGATAAAACAAAGTTGAAAAAAAGAAAGAAAAAAAGAAATGACTTCACACAGTACATTGAAAACAACAAAGAAAAACCTCTTATTTCTTGGAGATCATTTCACTTAGCATCATGTTTCTGTGCTCCTCTTTACCCTTACCAATAAACTAAATCAAGGCTGGCATTATACTACTTGAAAACAGCTTTACTTCTGTCCTTTCTTTTCTTTCTTTTTTTCTTTCTTTCTTTCCTTCTTTTTTTGTAGTTAATTGGAGATAAGAGTCTCAAAAGTTTACTGCTGAACTTGCTTCAAAGGCAATCCTCAGATCTCAGCTTCCTGAGTAGCAAGGATTGTGAGTATGAGCCACAAACATCCAGTGGGAGTTACCTTTAAAATATTAATCTTTTTCTATACTCTCCCATCATATAAAAGGATGAAAAAATGGGAAAATCTACAAAGTATGCTACAGTAAAGTTTTTTCTTTCATTATGCAAATTACACAATTTTCCTATTTTCCCATTTAATGTGAAAACAAATGATCATATAATGAATGTCAGCACATAATATATAATTGGTTTCATTATGAAAAAATTAACTCTATTTCTTTTCTTTATATAGGATTTGTATAGTAAAAACATTTCTCTGAGGAAGTTAGAGTGTGGCAATTCTGACTCTGATCAAATATTTTCCTAAAGAAATCTCACAGAGTATCTATTGTGAGGACTCCAGCCTAGGCTACTTCAAAGTGGGGCTTGCTTTTGATATTATCAAGTATAAGTAGTTGATAAAAATGTATTGCTTTACATTAGTAAAAACTGATTAACTGCTTAGTTGTATTTGCTATACTATCAAGCAAAAAGGCATTCAGCAAAAAGAATAAATCAAAGCAAAAGAATATGCAATATTTATTTGTTCATATGCATAACCTGCCAGAAGGCTTAGCAAAGTTTTTCATAAGTAACATTTCCTTTGAAACACACTATATATAAAAGGCAAGTAAAATTTATGATCCCCAAAATTTATTTATAAATTGGATATTGAGCAAGACCTAAGGTAAAATGTTGAACAATAGTTTCAAGGAAGTAGAAGAGATAGCTGTTAAGGAGAAGAAGGTGGCCATCCTTGTTTTTCTTTTAATCTGAAATGAGAAGCATTCCATTGTTTGTCACTATGCTAGCCACAGAATATTTTAGAAATTCCTTTGATTAGACTACAAATTTTCTCTATGGTTTGCTGATAATTTTCATCATGAATAGGTGTTGCAGTTTGTTAAATGTTTTGTCCATACCTACTGAGATGGTTATATGTGTCATCTTTTTTAGGTGGTTAATTTGGTTGACTATGTTCATTGCTTAACCTATAAGCCAACCTTGCAGTCCAGGGTAAAATGCTAATCAGTCATGGTATAATCATTTCCTATTTGTTAATGGACTTGATTTGTTGAGTGACTAAGGAATGTTACACCTATACTTATGACAGATCTTAAATTTCTGTTGTTGTAACTTATGTTTTATCTCCAAACCTATACGATAAGAAATGTTCTAAAAAGTCACTGAGAAGGAAGGAGAAGTAACAACAGATGAAAATTTATATCAATATAAAATAGCAAAATTTTCCAGAAACCAAAATCTTCTCAGAAATTAAAAAGTATTTACATTTATGCAGATGTAAAAGAGATATAGACTTGTGAAACCTTTATGAAAATCAAAGTTGATTAATTTTACTATCTGACTTAAAGTTTTCCTGCAAAACTATTTTAAAAGGGAAGGTAACATTGTTAGTGGGAGTGTAAACTTGTTCAATCACTCTGGAAAGCGATATGGATGTTCCTCAGAAGGCTAAACCTAAAGATCCCCTATGCCCCAGAAGCCCCACTTTTTTACATCTACCCAAAAGATTACAAGCAAGGAGGCCACACTAAAGCCAGGAGCACAACTATGTTCATCGCAGTATAACTTGTCATTGCTAAAATATGGAACCAACCCAAATGTCCCTCAGTAGATGAGTGGATCAAGAAAATGTGATATACATACACAATGGAATTCTATACCTCTATCAGAAAAAAATGACACTACCTCATTCATAGGGAAATGGAAGGACTTGGAAAAAATCATACTAAGTGAAGTGAGGCAGACCCAAAGAAACATGGACTCTATGATTTCCCACACAGGGAATAATTAATTATAGGATAGTCCTAGCAGAAGTTCACATTAGCTCAATAGTATGTATGAACACATTAAGATGATGCTAAGCAAAATCAACTCCAAGTTATGGAAACAAGTGGTATATCATTGTTGTAGTTATTTTCAACATGCCATGTAAAATTGTATCTTTTTTTTCTTGTTTCCTAGTATTCTCTTCCTGTGGTTTTACCCCTAATATCACTGTATCTGATTTTAGTACCCTGGATAATGTATATACGTGTATTGGATGTAGGGCAGGGAAAGAGAATAGCAAAATTGAGAGACAAATGATAAAAAGACAAACCAATGCAACAGCAATACCTAAAAAATCATATGGTGTAAACCAACTGTACAACTCATGGGGGGTGAGAAAAATGGGGAGGAGGAATGCGGGGGAAAATTGAGGGAGAAGGTAAACAAGTTGGATAAGATATGTATTCACTGCCTTACATATGAAACTGTAACATCTTTGTACTTCACTTTGACAATAAAGAAAAAAAGGGAAGATAGTAGGAGCATAAAAATAAACATAAAGATTAATGAAATATAATGGAATATATAAATAGATATAATAGTGTTATGGTAATTAACAAGAAAATTATCAAGAAAGAAATAATTTCAGCAAACAAAATTAGAAAAAAATATGTACATGTGGAAAAACATGACACGTTCTAGACTATGAAAATTAACTCCATATGGACCATGGACTTAAGTATAAGCCTTGCAATAATAAAACTTCTAGGAGAAATTGTAAGAGAAACTCTTTTTCATCTATTGTGAAAAAACAGTTCTTCCATTTATAAACACTCTATGTGGTGGACCATAGTTCTACATTCCCCAATAAAAATTTAGCTGCTTAAACAGTTTTGGCAATGGGGCAAATTGCCTAGAAAGACTTTTTTGTTTGTTTTTACTATCAATTTCCCACACTACAGTCAACACTAGGCATTCATTTTCATTGTTGTTCACCTGGTAGCTAAAAGTGTTTTGCATTTTTCTGAAAGCTGGGGAGGTTGATTCTCTTCAAATCTTATTGTGCATGTATGGTTTTCTAATTTCACATGGTGTCATCTGTTCCCTTATTCTTAGGACATAAAAAGTATAATCCGTAAAGAAACAATGCATTGTGCTTAAAAGAAAATCACAATAGCTCAAAAGGTATGTACATATGAACATATAAGATGATGGTAAGTGAAATGAACTGAAGTTATGGAAATAAGTGGTTTATCATTGCTGTTATGTTCAATGTACTATGTGAAATTATGCCATTTTCTTTGTTTCTTCTTCCCCATGGTTTTACCCCCGATGTCACTGTTACTGATTTTGGTACCCTGGGTATCGTATATACATTTATCACAAGTAGGAAATGGAAGGGAAATATCAAAATGGAGAGACAAAGGGTAAAAGGCAAACCAATGCAACAGCAAAACTTACAAAACTATATGCTGTAACCCAACTGTACAACTAGGGGGATGGAAGGGAATTGGGGAGGGGAAAAGGTGGGAGAAAAATGAGGGAGGAGGTAACAAGTTTGATAAGAAATGTACTCATTACCTTACAATGAAACTATAACCCCATGTTGACAATAATATCAAAAATGTGATGTAAATTAACTACAAGACACATATCTGATAAAGATTTGTTTCTAGAAAGAGAAGGAAATCCTACAACCCGAAACAGGTAAAACTTTTTCTTTTTGGCCAGTCCTAGGCCGTGAACTCAGGGCCTGAGCACTGTCCCTAGCTTTTTTTTTGCTCAAGGCTAGCACTCTGCCACTTGAGCCACAGCGCCACTTCTGGCCATTTTCTGTCTATGTGGTGCTGAGGAATCGAACCCAGGGCCTCATGAATACGAGGCAAGCACTCTTGCCTCTAGGCCACATTCCCAGCCCAAGGTAAAACTTTTTTAAAATGAGCAAATGATTCGAATTGATCTTTCAACTAAGAATCTCTATGTATAATAAGCACACTTGCCAATTGGCCAATACAAGGTGATTCACATTAAGATGTCACCACACACATCTATAAAGAATAAAAATTGCAAAGATTAATCAATGCTAACCAAATGTTGGAAAGTATGAAGAGGAAGTTGAATTCGTATGCACTGCTGGTAGGAAAGTACACAGCTACTTAGCACACTTTGCAATTTCTTTTAACTTCAAGCAAGAAACAGTAGTTGTGTCCCTAGATATTTACCCATGAAAAGTATAATTGTATGCTAATATTCACAGCAGTATTATTATAATAGCTCCTCACTAAAATAACCCAAATGTCTATCAATAGGCTAAAGCATAAATAACTTACGTTATATCCTTTTAATAGAATAATATCCCTAAAACAAATAAAGGTAGATCAATTTCAAAAGGCATTATTTAAAGTAATTTGCATGTCATTGTAAAACAGGACAGACAGGCAGTATGATGAAAGAAGTGAAGGCTACATAGAAACTCTCTGGGTGTTGGGAATTCACGCTGCCCTTCCCCCAGCCCTGGGGCAGTGTGGGAGGGAGCCCCTCCCACCTTCCAGCCTCAACCAGAAGAGAAGCAAGCGGTCCCCACCTCTCGGCTCTACCAAGTGTATAATGGCAGAGGCCTGGCCCTTGGGGGATTGTGATCTCTGCCCACAGAGGAAGTTTCATGAGATCACCTGATGGGCAGCCCAGCTCAGCCAATCAGCTAGTCACCCCAAGGCCTTCTCCTTCCCGCCTTCATCACCGTAATAAATTCTTCTGCCCTCCTTCTGGACAGGTGAGACTCATGGACCATCGAATCGTCTCCCCGATGCCTCTCTCCGCCGCTGTTCCTGACACGTGAGGGGACCGGGGAGGGGGGTTTTGGCAACCTTCTCCTCAGCTCAGCACAGTCCATAAGAACACGCTTTGTTCCTTCCACATGCGAGAGGGATAAAACCGAGTGTTCTTTCATAGTTTGGGATTTAGGCATCCCCCTGGGAGATAGGGGGAAGGGTGTCGCGAGCTCCCAACATTTGGGTAAATGAAAAGCTTTTAATCTTAATTTTGCTACAATTATTAAACTGTACATTTCAAGTGAAAGAAATTTGATGTAAGTAAATTACTTCTACAATGATAACAGAAACCAAAGTTACAAAAGTGACAAGAGGTGAATGTTCAATTCAGCAATCGTGTTAGTTTTTGTTTGGCACAAAGTGGAATATGGGGTTTGAGGTTGAAAGGCATATTTGGGCATGACTTGCTCTGCAAAGAATTTGTAGTATAATTAAGAACATAAATATGGGTATAACCAAATATGATATAACTGATATGTGTAATAATAGAGGCATACATAAAATTAGTCACCAAGAGAAGTGATTGATTCTACAAGACTCAGAGACATGGCCCTTAAGAGGTTATTAGGATTCCAGTAGGAATGTACTTAATATGTTCTCTAGATAGCAATAAAGTGTGTTTCATTAACTAAAGCTAATATAAAATTTAATTCATGGACCTAAATTAAGTTTTCACTGATTATTCTGTAACAAAAAATATGAAGGAAAGAAAGTAAAGAACAAAGAAAAGGAAGGGAGGGAGGGAAGGAGGGAGGGAGGGAGGGAGGGAGGGAGGGAGGGAGGGAAAGAATATTATACAAAATTCTGTTTAGCAGAATAGCAATATTCAGGATTTGAGTTTGTGCCATAAGAACTTTTTTTTGTTTTATGCTACATAAATTTAGCACAGCAGTTAGAATAAACTTAAGCTAAATTATGCTATATTTCCATTACCTTAGCTGTAAAAATTTACATTTGAGTTGCTAAAATCATTTAATTAACATATATTCAATGTACAATGTAAATAACCTAAGATAATAATCGTGTAATGACTATAGTCCAGACACAAGCTCCAGTACCTAAAAGTACCTAATACTTAGAAACAGAGTAAATACTAAATGAAAACAAGGTTGATAAATTGATACCTGAAGTTTACCCGTCTACACAGAAGAAAAACCACATTTACAGAAACAATACATCATTGAAGATCCAGAAGAGTTACAGGCTTTTTAAACCATTTATTAGTCAAATCAATAGTGGGATGTTAGAAGAAATAAAACAACATAAAGGAATCCAATACTTCTTTGAGAGAGAATCAAATAAAGTCCTACCCCAAAAGGCATCAACTTCTCCAAGCTTACAGAAGTAGATAGGTTTGTTTATTTATTTTAGTTTTTACATTTTTTGTTGTTTTTTAAACTACTATTACCACTTCATATCTTCTGCAACTAATAATGGTAGGTGCCTAAAATGTAACACCAAAGACAATAGCATTAGTTAGACCTATTCGTATCTTGCTGCATAATCTGGTAAATCAAAAAATTTTCTAAAGAAAATATGAAACAGTATTTAACACACAAATCTAAATTTAAAAATAAGGACAGTAGCCTTCTGTATATCACCTATGCAATAAAAACTAAAAAAAAAAAAAATAAGGACAGCATGTCCTTAGCTGTTAGTCATTAGCTATAGATGCCTTCCCAATCGAGATTGCTTGGTCAGAATGAGGTCTTGAACTAGCAACAAGATAAACCCATGAAGCATGATTGCTTCTACATATACTGCCAACTACAAGTGAAAGGGATCAAGCATACAGGTTTTCAAGCTGCCCCACTTCCTGTCTCTCTCTCTCTTCCTCTCTCTCTCTTTCTCTGCCTCTCTCTCTATATATCAGTATATATATCAGCATACAATATATATGTATATCTATACATACGTATGTATATGTATATCTATACATACGTATGTATATCTATACATATATATATATGTCTATCAATGCTCTCAATAATGCCAGAGAAGCCCTGTGCTGGTGGCTCATGCCTGTAATTACTAGCTTCTCAGGATGCCGAGATGTGACATTGAAGTTATCTCAGGCAGAAAAGTCTGAGAGACTCTTAAATCCAATTGATCACCAAAAAAGACAGAAGTGGAGCAGTGGCTTCAGTGTTAGAGTGCTAGCTTTTAGCAAAATTGCTAAAGGACAGTGCCCAGGACCTGAGTTCAAGCCCTAGGTAAAAACAACAAAAAAAGAAAAAAGAAGAAACAAAACAAAACAGTCCCCTCCTCCAATAAAACAAAGTAAAAATACCAGAGAATTATACATAAGTTACAGTGCAACACATTTTTAATTAATTAATTTTATGTATTTATTGTAAAGGTGATAGGCAGGTGATTACAGTTACAAAAGTAAAAAGTACATTTTATTTTGACCACTGTTACCTCTTTCCCTCATTTTCACCCCTTTCCCTTCCCAATTTTCCTCCCCTCAAGTTGTAAATTTCATTTCCAACATAGTGTCTAGTGAGTATCATTGTTGCATTAGTTGATCCTTTGTCCGGCTGCTTCTGTGATTCCCTTTCCTTTCCCAGGGTCAGATAAACTTACATACAGCACAAAGGGTACAGAAAATTAAAACAAAAAATAGAAGTAACTGCAAATAGAACATAAGAACATCTTGTTTCCAATGCTTTGAGTTTATTTTTATATGCTTCACAAGTGAAGAAATGCTGCAATTCATCATATCTGATGAAAAGTAATTAACAGGTCTAACTACCTACCTACATTCTCATTGGAGAACCTCTCTCAATTACCTCCAAACATCATCACAGAAACTGTCCCTTAAATGAAATCACCTGATGTGGACAGCGTCCGTCAGTCCATCAAGTTATTTCCCCAGCCTCAATTTTCTCATAGATAAAATGAGAATAAACTCTACTTACTTTATAAGATTTATCTGAGGGTTAGAGAGCTAATATATATAAAACACTAAATAGAGCTTGGCACATAAGATATTCTATAACTTTTATTCAATAGTATCACCATTTTTGTTATTACTCCTATGTTTCCCTCTTTGTTGGCAATCTAATTTTGAAAAGTATCAAGTTTTAGAACTAGAAAAGCTTAGAACTGATGTAAGTAACCTAAATATATAGATCTAGTTCACTGTTGTTTTTAATGCTATTTCCTTTGTCAGGTAGCCATAACTGGTCCACTTAGTGACCATGAGAAAAGCTGTTAATTAAATTCTTCCAGAACTGCTTTACTTATGAGACTGTACTTGAGACAACTAAGATCTCTTTAAGTTCTGATATGTGGATCCATTACATCTGTTAGTATTATTAAATGCATTTATATTACATTACCAACATGGTTTTTGACACATTATTTTGACCTTAAACTTGACTGTTGGTTCTTGGATCAGTTAGTAGATAGGATCCATTAAAACAGGATCTTTATTCTTCTTTTCCTTTCACTAAATAACACTTGGGTCATTCACAAATGAAATGATTGGCCAAATATGAAAATGAACAATGAAAGAAAAGTAGAAAATTAATAAGAGCATTACAGTTTAAAAAACAATGTAGAATTTTACTCATGTTATACAACTCTCTTTAAAATATTTGATGAAAAAGCTGTTCAGTTCTACCATATATACTTATTTTTAAAAAGCTCTTTGTAAAAAACAAACAAAATAAACTTCAGGTTCTATAGTGTTGGATGAGGAAGAGCTGTCACCATTTTTCTAATGAACTCATTAGGATTATATATTTAACCATAATATCATAAACAATCACCATGTGGGAGTTTTGCAATGAAAACTAGATGTTATTCATTGATGTTTTCAAGTGATATGTTTTACAACAGAGTAAGAGGACACACAAATGAAATGGCAAGAACTAACATAAGAAGCAGTCAGAATGGCTGAGTACTTTGCTTGCTTTGATCTAAAAACACTTGAATAGGATCATTCAGAACAAAAATAAAATTTTTACAAGGAGGACTTTAATTGATATTGTGTCATCACTACACTGTGTTGATTTTCATCAAGCTATTAGAGGATTCAATATACTTACATGGCTAAGATACCCTTACCATACACAGTATGGAACACTAATATTAAGATTTATATTCAAATTTGCAGAGGTCTAAAGGTGTTCAAGGCACCTATAAACAGAATCTCTTCATAGGGTACAGCTTTCCAGAAAATCTGGAATGTAACCAGTAAGACACAAAGCCAGAGGAGAAACAGGGAAAGTAAGCACAGGACAAGAGAATCACAAGATGATTGAGGCTGAAAGAAGTCATTAATTTCAAAAGAGTGCCCTGGATAGTTTTTAAGCCCACTTTGGAGTCATTAGAAGGATAACACTTTCTATTTCAGGTAGAGTAATATCAAAACTGAGGCAGCTTTGTAGTAAATGAGTCTTAAAACAAATTTTGTAAACAGAGGTCATGTTAATTTTAGGATCTTTTATTACCTAGCAATGTAACTGAAATGTGAAATAAAGATTTACAATACAAATCAAATCAGTTGTCTTCTCTTCAAAGCCGGTAGTTATTATTCAAATATTTACTCTGGGTTCTCTCATTAATTGAGGTTTGTATAATAAAATCTTGGCCTTTATATCAAATTGAATGCAAACTTGACTAAAACAATTTAAGGAAATTATGTAAAATTTTAAATTACCCAATGAAGGGGCTAATGAAGAACAAAAAGCTAATCAGATACAGAAAATACAGAAAATGAGACACAGGTGTGGTTTAAAATACACTGAATCTTATTGAGAAGTAAAACAGTTATAAAGATATGTTATAATGTGCCAACTTACATTGGACTACAAAATTTATCCATTGTAGATAAAGTACCTCCCACAGGTCTATATGAAATCATAATACTGGAAAAATATTGAACACTTTAGTTATCAAATATTGCAATATGGGATTTTAGTTTAAAGATACAGTATTTTCTCATCATCAACGGTGGTATGGCCATGTATGTTAAATAGAAAGCAAAGATTGTGTCTACTTAAGAGTACTTTCAGACCATAAGAGGCAAAGAGACAGAGTGCACAACAATTATTATTTTTATATAATTTAAATGTAGTTAAAATTCCCAGGAGGCAAAGTGGAATGATAAGCAGCAATAAACAGAAAGTTAGAAGGCCAACAGAAAAAAGGGTTAAAACACAGCATAGCTTGGTTTCATTGATTTCATCCTACTCCCATCACTAAGAGGCAATGCAAGGGACAGAAGTGGAAAGGCAGTGAAAAGCATCCTCTTTCTCAAACTGTTAAAGCCATCTGCTGGTTCAAGGTGAACAGGGTAAGCTCGAAGAATCTAACCTAGGTAGCCACCTTATTGAATCAATCATGATACCAAATGACATGTTCTGGGCATTCATAGTGACCAAGACACCAGCTTCTAACAAAAAGATAAAGAAGACCTGAGTCAAATGAGCAGTGAGCATATATGTGTATGTATACATGTATGTGTGTATAATATGTATGCATATATAACTATATATAATGAGCATTGAATATATTATATATTACCTATAATAAGAGCACTGAACATATTGTAATACTTCATATTATATATATACATATATAATATTAAAAGAGTATATTGGTTCATGTGTTGAATATCCTATGGAGAATGGCACTGCACTCAATACCTCTCCAAATCAGCTTTTCATTTCACATGAGTGGAATGGTTAGACATCAATGGGACTCATCTTGATCAAGAATGCCATTAATACACAACATCTGAAATCTGGGGACAGGACACCGGGAAGCTTCTCAAACCACAGGGAATAGTAAGATGAAAAATTGGGACTAATTACTGTTGCTCACTAAGCAATGTTAAGGTTTATAATCTGGACCTAATATCAATGAAGTAATAAAAATACAATTCTAAGATATAGAATTTGGGGAGGTTGTTTTGTTTTATTCTTCAGAGTCAAAATACTTAGGGAACAAGTGTGATCTGTTTTACTCTGGTAACCATACACACACAGAACTGAATGCTTTGCATCAGTAGCACGGAGACAGTCTCCGTCTCCTAGCTCTCATCATCATCAGTTTCAATATGAGGTCACTACATCTGTTCCAGGCACTAAGCCAGAACCTGTACTTCATTTGAATTTTGGAAAATAAATTTTTTATTTTGAAAACAGTTTCAAATTTGAGACTCATTCAAATAACAACTAGAGTGAAAAATTATAGTGGAATATGCCACTTAGGAAGTCCTCAAGATTTTCAAAACAAATAGTATGTTTTAAATAAGAATAAAATATATTTCTCTAAACATTACATAAACAAACCTAGTAACCCTTACAAGTCAATATTACACTGTGAGACATTAAGGTAGGCATGTTAAGTACTATGCTTGATAATGTTCATTAGTAGTATCACAGAAACAAAAAATGTTGCTAGTCTAATTCAAAGAAGTTCACATTAAATCCACCACACTGCATCCCACACTGACTATAAAATAAAATATTAACATGACAATGAAAAATCAACAAAACTATCAATTTTCTGCATTAATCAAAAGTTCAAAACATATGGATTTATGCAGTAGTTATATGATCATCCTTCTTCCATTAATCACAACTTTTACCTATGGAATATTATTTGATCTTTCTATGTATGGTGTTGACTACCACTGCATTGCATGAAAATAGTTATATCCATGCATGAGAAATTAAGCGAAATTTTCCAAAATTACTCATTTGTGAAGGGTTAATATCTCAGTTAAATAACTAAATTCATTTAATAGTTATGGAAGTTACCAAAAACACAAAAATCTCAAAAGCAGAAATGTTAGAGTATATAGAAAGCTTCCAAAAGTTAACTCACATAATTTGAGATTTTATTCGCAAACCTCCAGTTTAGGAGATCATCTCCTCTGAGTTTAATAAGATGTATCAAATCAAATAATTATAGCAATCAGTGTTCAACCAAATTTATCTATCACTTGATTATATTTCTTGAAATACTTTTTATCTATAGCCTACTCTATATTTATGGGATCTCTAGCTGTACTTTTTACAGTTTTCTCTTCAAGATTAATGTAAGAGGTAAGTACTTCATGATAATAGAGCATTGTGTGATATATCAAGTTTCAATAATATCAGAATATGACACAAAGTAATATCGATGCTATTACTTGGCTCAAATCCTGCATGGAAGGAAAATACTCAAATCATGCATTTCAAATGCATTAAATTAAAAACATACAAAGTCATCTTAGGAGTCTAGCTGTTCCGAATTGCGATTCACAGCCAGTATTTTGGTCTGATAAATCTTCCAAAAGATAATCCTGCTTAAGGATTAGTGGCTAATTCTTTGGGCATTGTACCACCTCAAGAAAGTTAAATTATTGTTTTCCTGGGGCTCATACATTTCTGATATTCATTTACTGAAAAAAAATCTAAGTGCCTTGTAAGGTAAAATACACTAAACTAAATTTAGCTGACTTGTAGACAAAAGTAAAAGCATATAAGTTTGTTTCACAAAACAAGTAAAAAGTATGTGTAAATAAAAAGTGTAAGCATGTACTTCTTTAAAGTACATGCAAGCATATATTTCCTTAAAATGTGTCTTTGTTGGAACTCATTCCATTGTGTAATAAAAACATTTAAAGTAGAAAAAGTTAGCAATGGTTTCTTAACTACTAGGTAGAACGGCTTTCGCTCATTGGCATTTGTGTAGCATTTGCAATTATAAGAATGTGCTAAATTGCACATGGCAAAGTAAAATTCTTCAAAGTCTATCTACCCTTGGTTTCCAAAATCCCCATTCTCCTCCATCTCTTCACTGTCAGTCCACATTTCTGGTTGTGCTTTTCTCAAGTGTTACTAGATCCAAGCATCCTATCCTGGAGAATCTATTTTCCTCATTTTATTTGTACCTCCTACTCAAGGTTAAAACTATTATCTACACAGATCAATTCTCATCTCTGAACAGCACAGGTCTTTGACTTTTTGACTTGAATATCCTATGAGTTAGAGATGTTAGGTGTGTGGAATGCAGTATTCTCAAGAGAACTCTAGAGTTGCTAGCTTTAAGAGCTGAGATTTGAGCTGAATTTGAGTTCAAAGTCTACCATGCCTGTTTCCTTGTTTATAAAATATAAGTTAAATAAGGATATATATTATGAGGTTGCTACAGGTGAGATGAACTTAGATTGGGGCCTAACATGCATCTGCTAAAGAAAGAATCTGTTAATTAAAATATGTAATGCTATAATTTTATGACAGCAATATTATGAGCCCATAATATCCCTTATGAACTGGTGGTATTGCTCAATGGTCGAGCACATACATAGCATATGTGAAGCCCTGGATTCAGTCCCTAGCAATAACAAAATAAAAAATATCCCATGTAATCATATGTGAGCGTATATGAGAAGCCGTATGTACTGATTCTTTTTAAGTGCCATTATAATACCATTTAACAATGTCTCCTATAAAGGTTAACCTATTGTTTATGTCTAAGCTTGAGGCAGTTAGAGAAAGAATAAAGATTAAATACAGTACAAATCTAGATACTAGTAAGAGTCTCAGAACGTCTAGTTGAATAAGAAATAGGAACTGGGGTAGAATAGGGCAACAAAGCTTGAAGTATAGGCTGTTCAAGATCTTAAAGATAACAAATGATCTTTAAAAAAGTTCACAATACGTCCTGCTATTACAGATAGCTAACATCAAAATTAGGATATCAGAATTTCAGACAAGCTTAAAAACGTCAAACTTTCTCTTTACCCTCTAATAAATCTAGGAAAATATTTGTCTTACCATTTGGAAGTCCAAGCTGTAAAAAATAATAAATAGAAAAATGTCTATATGATTTGAAATGACAGGGATCATATCTTGATCGTTGTAAGCCAATAGCTAGCAGAGAATCTGCCTTATAAGTGAATTTTAATAACTATTTCCTAAATGAAAGGATCAATGTCAAAATTGAATGGAACAAAGTCAAATCCTTATTTTCAATTGCTTATTCTGTCAACTCTACTTTCTTCAGAAACAATCATACAGTCCTTTATATCTGAGTTCCATATCCATGGAGTCAATCAATCATGGATGAAAACCATTTTAAAGCACATGTAATGAGCATGTATACGTATTTTTTTCTGGTCACAGTTTCCTACACAAAAAATTGTCACAATTATTTGTATACTGATTATGGTTTAATGGTATTAAAAGTAATATTGAGACAATTTAAAGTATAAAGGAGAATGTATGTAGGTGATATTTGGATACTACACAATTTTATATACAGAATTTGAACAGCCACCATATTTTTATATTCATAACAGACCATAGAATCAATCCCCCATGGATGCTGAGGGTGCCTGAACAACACTCCCACCCAACCCATACATATCCATGTAATACCCACCAACAGCTACTTTCTTGACCTGTAGTAAGGGCCAAGGGCAATGCATTATAATTTCATTTCATTTTCAAAAAGTAAAAACACAATAAAGCAAATACATAAGAACCTTTATTAAATATCTCTTTTGAATTTAAAATATTCTGCAATTTAATTTTTAAAATCTGGCAAGAAAAATAAAAACAAAAAGGCATTACCATACCGGAGTAATGAAGTGCTCTAATTAACTCAAGTAAGAAGCGTAGGATTTCACGGATTTTAATGTCCTACCCCTTACTACCCTTCTCCCAGCATTACCATCTTAACAGTTTATTTATATAGTGCCAGAAATTGCCTGAAGGAAAATATATAAACATTAAATGAGATGCAAATTTGACATCTGCCAGTTCTATCTCACAGAATTTTATCTTCTCCATCTTGGCTGAATTTGAGATTTTTTTCTTCAGGTATGAATTCATTCTTTACTAAATACTAAATACATTTTTTAAATAAAAGAATAAACAAAGCAGTAAAAAAGTTGCATTTCAATATTGGAAAATGCCAGTATTGTGTGTAACCCTCAATGTAAATGGTTTTTAAGTCTAAAAACAGAAATAATTACATCTGTGGCCTTCTTCATGCCACCTGCTCAGAGGGGTAATGAATATGTCTTAGTGATTATATACCAAGCAAGAAAGTACCATAAGACAATGCTCCTAATTACTAAATGAGACAAAAAATTAGAAAAGAATATTAAATAGAAGTCATCACTTGACCTTTAAATGTAAGAGAATGACTAACAATTTTGTCAGATCCTTTTGTCAGATCCTTGAAACGAATTTTAAGAGGTATGGAAGAAAGTTCATAATCTAAGAGGTATTAAGTAACGAATTTTTTTTAAAAAAACAATGAGTCATTCACTAAGTTCATTCTTGTCATCTTGGTATCAAGCAAAAGATATTAAGAAACTGCATATTCAAGACCATTTCAGTAGAGTGAACTTATTTTTCCCTAGATGATTAGCAATCTATTTGTAAGTTTTCTTTCATCATTATGAAAAGAAACATTGCAATTTCATTTTCATACAGCACTGAATCCAGAAAATTAAGCCAACACTACCTTTGGTCAGTAGGGATTTATACTCTAATAATGTACACATGATGTAATTTTGGATAATATATCTAAAAACTATAATCAACAAATATCAATCTATTTATTTATGTCTTATTTCTGAACTATTCAAAGTCAGTTGGTGCGTGACATGGATTCAGACATGGATTCAGTTACTTATATAATGCCTTAATTTAGGAAAGTAGTACAAAGTAATTTAAAAGTGAGAGACAAGATAGAGCAAATGTAAAGATAGGAAGTGATGAAGAGATAGTAGAATAATGTAAAATTTTCTGTCAATGAAGCTACTGGTAATTGCTAAAAACAACCAAAAAAAAGCTCATGGGCTGGGGATATGGCCTAGTGGCAAGAGTGCTTGCCTTGTATACATGAGGCCCTGGGTTCAATTCCCCAGCACCACATATACAGAAAACGGCCAGAAGTGGCGCTGTGGCTCAAGTGGCAGAGTGCTAGCTTGAGCAAAAAGAAGCCAGGGACAGTGTTCAGGCCCTGAGTCCAAGCCCCAGGACTGGCCAAAAAAAAAAAAAAGCTCATAAATTTTATTCTCCATTTTCAGATACTAATATCACAATGTCCATTAAGAAAAACAATATTTCCTTCTAATATCTTTCTTATGACCTTTCTGATTTGGATTTTGACTATCTCTCTGTACTCTTCACCTAGGATCATTAAAAGAAGCAGAGAACAGAAGTGTTAGTGCCAGAATGATACCAAGAAAGAAAGACCATTTCTGGCTTTGAGGTAGAGGAAAGCCATGAATCAAGGATTCAGGTAGATCCTAGATGCTAGATAAGGCAAAGAAATTAATTATATCCTAGAGCTTGCAGAGGAAAGCAGGCCTTGATATTCTGAGTATAGCCCAGGGAAAAACTCTGTAGGTTTGTGATCTAAGAATTGTAAGAAAATATTTATTTATTTATTTATTTTATTTATTTATTTATTTATTTATTTGCCAGTCCTGGGGCTTGGACTCAGGGCCTGAGCACTGTCCCTGGCTTCTTTTTGCTCAAGGCTAGCACTCTGCCACTTGAGCCACAGCGCCACTTCTGGCCATTTTCTATATATGTGGTACTGGGGAATCGAACCCAGGGCCTCATGTATATTAGGCAGGCACTCTTGCCACTAGGCCATATCCCCAGCCCCTATTTATTGTTTTAAGCCACTAAGTTTATGGTAACTTGTTACCATAGCAATGAGAAACAGAGCCCAATTGGTGGGACTGGAGTGGGGGATCTGCTACACAAGATAGGAGTACAAAATGAAACAACAAAACATGCTAAAAAAAAGAATAATGATAATAGAAAGGTCAATACAATAAAAATAAAAAGAAGTATTCACTAGAGAATGAAACAAAATATTTAATATAAAGTGATTTGAAAATAAAGTTAGTCTAAAAATTCAACAAGATATTTTTTCTTTTTTCTTGTTTGTTCATTTATCTATGTTTCAGAGAATAAGGGAGGCACAGAAATAGAGGGGCAAATGGCAAACTAATGTAGGAATGGAACTCACTAGACACTGTGGAAAACAAAGAATAGAGCTAGGGAACAACTAGAGAAAAACTAGAACAGAGCAAGGGAAGGGGTGACATGGACCAAAATCAAATGTACTCTTTACCTGACTTATGTAACTGTAACTCCTCTGTACATGACCTTTGTAATATCAATAAAAAATTGAAAATAAATTAGCAAGGTGAAATAAGTACATAAAATAATGCATTAAATTAAGCAGAGATTTAAGAATACCACATATTGGGCTGGAAGTATGGCCTAGTGGCAAGAGTGCTTGCCTCCTACACATGAAGCTCTCGGTTCAATTCCCCAGCACCACATATATGGAAAACGGCCAGAGGGGGTGCTGTGGCTCAAGTGGCAGAGTGCTAGCTTTGAGCAAGAAGAGGCCAGGGACAGTGCTTAGGCCTTGAGTCCAAGGCCCAGGACTGGCCAAAAAAAAAAAAAAAAAAGAATACCACATATGGATTTAAAAAGAACCAACTAGAAGTATGGAAATTTTTATTGAAATTAAAATCTAATATATTAAATAACTTTTTGAGTTAAAACTTATCATAACAGAAGAGAGAATGGTTGATTTTCAAATAGCATTAAGGATATGTCCTTAATATCAGAATTTGTCTGTGATGGTTCATTTAAGTATCAATTGAACTGGTCTAAGGGATGCCCAGCCAGCAGGTGAAGCTTTGCTTTTGGGTGTCCCTGGGGACTTTGAGGGGGGGATGGTGCATTGGCATGTGAGTTGGTGGACTGTGTCAGAATGATCCTCACTCAAAGGGGACAGAAACCATCCAGATGGCTGGGGGCCAAAACAAAATAAACAGGCAATAAAAATGAGACATTCTTTCTCTCTTCCAGAGTAGCATAAACTGCTCCTCTCTCTTGAATACTTCAATCTCCAATTCTTGGGCTATGAGATTCTGGGAATCACAACCAGCAGGCTTCTGAGGTTCCCAGGCTTTTGGTTTCAGATTGGGTATTATATCATCAGTAATTTCAGATTTGGACTGAGTCCCATTACTAGCATTCTCAGATACTCAATTTACAGATGGCCTGAGCATCCACACATCACAAAAGTTAGTTTCCATATCCTCTCTCATGCATCTATAGCTATGCCTATAATGTGGTTTTGTCTCTGTGGAGAACCCTAAATGATATGGAATCTCACAAAGAAAATTTTTTAAGAAGCAGTTGAAGAAGGTGAAGGAGACATTGAGAAACTTAAATATGTATCCAATAGTAGATACATACCAAATTACCAGAAGTGAAGAAAGACATGTGGGAAAGTATAATTGAGAGTCAAATATAGGAGAAGATTGAAGTACATCATGGTAAAGAAAACACATAATTGAAAACATAAAAAAGTCATCTACAAAGGGAGACAATTAATCTGGCAATGTATTTCTCAATGGATTATGGAAGTATATAATTAAACGTTTTCTTCAAAATGTGAAGCACATAGAATTTTATAGAAGTTAAAAGTCAAAAGTGGTGCTCGCTTTGGCGAGCACATGTACTAAAATTCGAATGATACAGAGAAGATTAGCTTGGCCCCTACACAAGGATGACACTCAAATTCGTGAAGTGTTCCATATTTTTATCAAACTTCAGAGCTTCTGTACGAAAAGGACATAGCTTGTAAAATAAATAGAAAGCCCAGAGATTAGGAAAAGATCTTCACCAGCCATACAACATACAAAGACCTCATATCTAAAAATATATGTAGAACTCAAACAATTAAATTCCCCCAAAACAAATCCTCAAAGAACCAACAGCCCTCTCAACAAAGGGCCAAAGACCTAAAAAGAGACTTATCTAAAGAGGAAATGAGAATGGACAAGAGACACATGAAGAAGTGCTCAACATCACTGGCCATAAAAGAAATGCAAATCAAAACAACATTGAGATTCCACCTCATCCCAGTAAGAATATCCATTATCAAGAAAACTAATAATAACAGATGCTGGAGGGGATGTGGCCAAAAGGGAACTGTGGTGGGAGTGTAAACTTGTTCAACCATTCTGGAAAGCAGTTTGAGGTTTCACCAGAAAGATAAACATAGAGCTTCCCTATGGCCCAGTAGCCCCACTGTGGGGGAACTACCCAAAAGATTACAACCAAGACCACACCAAAGCTACCAGAACAATTATGTTCATTGCAGCACAATTTGTCATTGCTAAAATATGGAACAAACCCAAATGCCCCTTAGTAGATGAGTGGATCACTATGTGGTACAATATGTGGTACATATTCACAATGGAATTCTATGCCTCTATCAGAAAGAATGATATTGTAAGGGAATGGAAGGACTTGGAAAAAAATCATGCTAAGTGAAGTGAAGGCGCAAAGAAACATAGACTCTATGTTTTCCCTCATAAGGAATATTTAGTACATGTCTAGGATAATCCTAGCAGAAGATCACAATATTTATATACATATGAACACATAAGATGTTGCTAAGCAAAATGAACTCCAAGTTATGGACACAAGTGGTTTATCATTGTTGTTATTTTCAATGTACCATGTGAAATTATGCCTTTTTCTTTCATCTTTCTTCCCCATGGTTTTACCCCTGGTGTCACTGTAACTGATTTTGGTACCCTGGATATTGTATATAGGTGTATTGGAACTAGAAAGGGAAAGGGAATATCAAAATGGAGAGAAAAAGGATAAAATACAAATGAAGGCAGCAGCAATACTTACAAAACTATATGCTGTAAACCAACTGTACAACTCATGGGGGAAGGAGGGTTATGGGGATGGGAGAAGGTGGGGGGAAAATGAGGAAGGAGGTAACAAATTGGATAACATATGTACATACTGCCCTACATTTGAAACTGTAACCCCTGTGTACATCACTTTGACAATAAATAAATAATTTTTTAAAGTCAAAAGTGAACTAAATAGAAGATAAATATAATTCAGTCAGATTCACTGTAAAACAACTACATTTAATCTTCAGGGCCACTTATTTGCATAGATTCATATAATACTAGGAATTCATGAAGGCTATATTGCACCAGAGGGGAGAGCACACCTGTGAGACATTTCTAGTACATTGCCTAAACAGACATAGAATAAAGAAACAGAAATATTCAAGGCTTCAATAATTATTGTATTGCTTCTCCCTATTCTAGAAAAACATACACCTTTATACCATTTCATTCTCTGGAGGAATGTATTAGATGTAGCAACTGTAACTTGTTTGTGTTTTCACTTCAGCCAAAAGTTAAGTGAAACTAGAAAAGGATTTGGGATAAGTATAATACTAAATGCAGAAGTAGTAAAATATTTTGAAAAACTTACCTGATTATACAATGAAAGTAAGTAGATTTTTGTATGAAAAATGTCTTAATCCTAGCTGATACTAGCATAGATCATTGAGGTATATGAAGGACAAAGGAGGTAGTGAAAGTGATAAACCACTGGCCTGAAAAGCCTTGGTTAATAATTTCTATAGCAAATGGTCTGAGTATAAACTGTGCTCCAATGCGCTTGCCTACAATCCTAGACTACTCAGGAGCATAAGATCTGAGAATCACCGTTTGAAGCCAGCCTGGGTAGAAAAATGTGTAAGACTCTTTTCTCTAACCAGCAAAGGCTAGAAGAGAAGGTATAGCTGAAGCAGTGAGGACCAGCCACAAGCTAAAAAAAAAAAAAGGCTGAGCCAGAGCTAGAAGCCCTTACAAACCCCAGTACCAGAAACAGCAAAACAACAACGAAAGTCTGACACAGTTTAGATTGGATAGCTAGAAAATGGAACTTTTTATAATCTAGAAGTAATGAAGCTCTGTTTCCTTTACAAATGAGATTCTCGATACCAGGCTCACAGAGGATTGACCACAGGCAGCTAAGCAGCAGAGTTCACCATCCACTACCAGGAGAGGTTGTAAATTTCTTCACAGAGCAAAACACATGTCCCCTTGGTACCTCTTCTGCCAAAGATGGTAACAGTTGAATAGTATGGTAGTGCATCACCAGAACCTCCTCAGAGGATGGACTGGAATACACAAAAATATATAAAAGAGATGTTCACAGAACAAGTCATATGGTAGCAAAAATTTTAAAGTCTTTGTCATTGAATGGAAAAGACAATGGACTATAAAGAAGGAAAGTTAGATTTCCCACCCCAACATTCTTTAATATATGCTACAATATTTGTGTGTTTGGCTATCTTATTGAGTCAATGAAATGACTGTAAAACATGTGAAATGGAAGTCATAAACCGAAGTGAGCCTGACTCTTCAGAAAAGAAACTGTGTATGAACCAACATATTAACATCCAATAATATGCTACCAGTGTTGAGATTCTATGTTAAGATTCTCAGTGCATTGTTGAAGAGTTTAGGCAAGAGAAAGGATACAAGAGAGTTATATAGTGCATTGATGAAGACAAGAAAGAAACCCACAGAATCCAATTTCAAGAGAGGAACAGCAAGAGAACAAGTGTTCACAGATACTTTGAACCACCCAATCGCATTTATCATAATAAATTGGTATAGTTAGTCAGTTGCTTGAGGCCAGAAATTATGACTTATGCATAAATTGCATTCCCAAAATACACCACAATGTAGGGTAGATAGAAATTTACAATGACACATATTAGCAATACATTTCTTGGACATTTCTTGCAGCTCTCTAAGAGACTACAATATTCAGGCTAGTTTTGGAAGCACTTCTCTAATTCTACTGAAACTTTCTAGTCATCTCATTGCTGAATCTCTCTTCAGGATAGCAAAGCAGAGTAATTGCTGACAACACTATATCTATTTATAGATGATTCCTGAACTAATCCCAGGGAGAATCTAACCTCTCTAATGTATGTAGCCACAAGTCAGTGGCATTTCAAAAAGTGACACATAAAGTCTAGTAAGAGAGACTGACAGTGAATACAAAGTTTTTGTCAAATGAATTTACAGGGAAATACCCACTCTCATTTTCTAGGGTTTATATTGAAATACAATGATTTACCATACTCTTTGTAATCAAGCCAATGTTTAGTTACAATGCTGAGCAAATTGAGTAAAAAAAAATCCATTTAGAAACTATTTAATAAAATAAGTGACCAATTTTACCCAAAGCCTCCATTGTTAAGAACAATACAAATGTGAGCTTTTCTGCTACAGTGGCTGACATCTTGGCTGCAAAGTAGCATCATTGAATAATGGTGCCTGAGACCCCTCACAAAGATATCCAATTAGACTGACATAAAATTGGATTTAAACACAGGATTATTTGGGTTTTAAAAAGTTCCCCACTTTATTTTAGTGTACTAATTTTTCAAAACTGTTTATACACTGAAATTATCTTTGGGATCCTTTTAGAAATCCTAAACCCAAGCTTCATATCCAGTCAAATCTCTTGCTCCAGGAGCACAGCCCAGGCATTTCTTAAAGCTCCATGAGGGATTCCAAGAGAGGATTGTGGTCAAAGGTATGAGTCTCATGCTTTCCCTCAGCCAAATGTCTGAAAGATTATTTGAAGAGTGTGTGTTGGGGGGTGGGGGGTGGGAGATATAAAGAGGATAATTTGGAGAGGAAACTCCATTCACAAATTTGAAATTTATTTTATTCTATGAGTGCTATTGAAATAAGATGGTTGTTCTCCAACAGCTTCCTTTCAAGGAATGAAGTACATAACAGGCATTCAATTAATACTTGTTGAATAATGCTTAGACTACTCCTCTACAAAACTCTCACAAACTCCTTTTAACTCTACAGAAACTAATACTCCTAAGAAGAAAGAATCTTACCACCAAATTCCCTACATGTCAAGCCATAACTCAAACTCTTCTGAAACTTTCGGGAAACAGTGTTAACTTTGAGAAGCTCAGTTCTCAAAGGTAAAATTTGGATAATAAGCCTCCTTGAGTGGTTATAAAAACTGAGGCAAGTGAGTGTGAAGTATCTGACTGATATTCAAAAGAACAGTGTGTGTCAGCTCACTCTCTCCACCCTCTTTGTATTGATATGTTCTTTAGGCAACTAATGTTATGTCGTCTTCTCTCACGTGCAAACCTTTTTCCTGCTTTTCCTGGCAGACTGTCAATCTTTTTAAAAGCAATCTTAACAGATATGTGAATTATCTACTATGTGTAGATCCACTCTATATTTTAGTAGCTTACATCTCAGTTTTATGGTGACTCAGTACTGGATTTAATTGCTAACTGCTGGAGCCAACCTAGAAAATAAATTCCTTTAGGTTGTGCTCCATTGTGTGCCTAATACATATGGTATCTTTTCAAAAGTATTTTTACATTCCAAAACATATCTGTGGTGCCCAAAGAATAAGTGTAAAATAAATCATAATAAGGCCAGTTGAAAAGCACCAGACACACTCCCAGGTTTGTTGTTGTTTATTTGGTTTTTGTCACTAGGCTCTCGGCTGAAAAACATGAGAAAGCTTATTACAGGGAAGAAATTAACAAATGAGTAAGTGACTTAAGAATTACTGGGAAGCCTATAACCTTATGAACACATAAGATGATGCTAAGTGAAATGAACTCCATGTTATGGAAATGATTGTTATATCACAGTTGTAACTACTTTCAACGTCCCATGTGTATCTGTAGCTTCTATTATTGATGATGTTCTTGTATCACCTTCTTGTGGTTGTACCTACACTATCTCTGTAATCTTATCTGAGTATATTGGAAACCGTGTATACTGGTATTAGAAATAGGAAATTGAAAGGGAATACCAAAATTGAGAGACACAGGGTAAAAAAAGAAAAACAACTACAAAAGCAATTTGTGCAAAACTGTTGGGTGTAAGTGAACGGAACACCTCATGGGGGGAAAGGGAAAGGGGGAGGAGGGAAGGGGGATATGAAGGATGAGGTAACAAACAGTACAAGTAATGTATCCGATGCCTAACGTATGAAACTGTAAGCTCTCTGTACATCAGTTTGATAATAAAAATTTGAAAAAAAAAGAATTACTGGGAAGCAAGAGTAAAAGGAACATTGAACATCCTCTAAATGGAGGTTATGGCAGATATATATATATATATATTTTTAATTTTGAAGTAATTTTCTGCATCTCCACTCGAGGCTAATATGCTATGACTTAGCTCAATATTGTTAACATTTTGCTAAAATTATGCTTTGTTTTCCTCTTATGTAAAAAAGTTGTTTTGTTTTTGAAGTGGCTGAATGTTATCCCTGGAGAGCCTGGGAAAGTCTCCAGGGAACAGAGTAAAAGCATCTAGTGAATAGAACACCGGACAAAGAAAGCTGAGTTGCCTGGTCTTGCTTCTGAGCTTTCTGAAGAGCCACATCCATCTTTATTATCATTAGACATTCCTAAAGTGTTTGGGAGCCCTTTGATAAGATATTCTTTATAAATAAGACTGCTTATATTGGTAGGAAAATCCTTAGAGGCTGAATATACCAAAAGCTTTCATCCTTGAAATTCTCCTGGGGGAAATATTTGAGAAATGTCTACCTTTTGAGACAGAAGTTGGCTAAAACAAGTGTAGTAGATTCACTCCAGTTGTAGCAGAAGCACTGTAAAACACTTCAGAGTATTTACATATTGACATGCATATTTGGAACCTCTTAGGTTCTACCCCTTTAAGAAGAGCCATGACTTATTGTACCATAAATGGCTAGTTTTTTTGAAAAACAAATAAACCTATTGGTATCGTTGGCAATATCGATAGCCTGCAAAGAGATGGCCTCATGTGGCTTTCCCTTCTGAAAACGTACTTCTCCACTCGAGGGCCTAAATTAATAAGCAGCTTCTAGGTCTGGACATTTACCAGTTCTTTCTGCACCTGCCAGGCATTTGCTTTCTCAGAACTACCCCAGTTCAGCACCATAAGATTATCTTGATCCATTAGAGGACAAGTAAGAAAATGAAGCCAAACAGAACTCCAAAAAACACACCATGGGCCAGAAATTCTATTCATTACCAAATGTGACAAATAGCCCTTTACATAAATAAGTGTATTTCAATTGAGTCAATTCCACAAGAGAAAACTATAGTCCACGAGAGAACTATATCAGATGACAGAAGAATGAAATGCTTAATTGCAAAACAAATTAATGATTCTGTATTTTAATGCAAATTGCTCAAGGCCTTTATGTTAAGTAGGTAGGGTAATCCAGAAAAACCAATTCATTTTTGCAGAAAAATTAGATTTATATGAATCATTACTAAGAGAAAAATCAAGGAAGTGGTAATTTGCAATAAAATGGGGAAAAATGGGTCAGTAGGGAAAGCAGTAAATCAGTACATAGAAATCTGTAAAACAACCGTCTTCTTGCAAAAGCATATTTTAGACTATTTAAAATAATTCTATTTGATATATTTGATATATTTTAATATGTATGAATTTAAAAAATTTATCTATACATCAAAAACTCCCATGCTTTAGAAGCAGGTTTTTGAATCATTCCGTTGTTTGACTTTTTGAATGTCCTTTTCTCCTTTTCAGCTATTTTTTAACCATGATAAGAGCGTCTCATCTTGACAACATTTAAAAATACTTCATTTCAAAGCAACTATCAAAGGGACATCCACTGGCACATATGCTTGGCATCAGATCACACCAAATGGCCCAATTAAACCACTTACACTCTTTGCAAGATACAATTTAAATGTACCCAAGAAATGTCAACTGCTTTTTTTTTTTTTCATGAAAAATTATCTTCACCAGTGAGAACCGCCTTGGGAACTGAGCTCATAAGTCCCTGCAGAAACCCATCAGGTGCCTGCCATTTGTTTTAGGCATATACCAGGATGATAGTTACCTGTGAAGAGGAGGAGCTCAGCCATGTGCATGCAAGCAAGCGCCTTTTCCCTGGAGATGGTGAAGGTAGAGGACAACAGGACTGCCAGCACCTTTACCCACTGAACACTGGATTCCCCACACCCTGCTCTAAAATGAACCTCCAAAGGTCTTCCTCCATCTTTTGTGAGAAGTGTTCTCAATGTGACACATTTGAAAAACAAGAGAGTAAAGCATACAATGATTAGAAAATCCACAGGCCTCAGCTATCACTTCTCCACTAGAAAACCAAACCAAAACTAAAACACAATCATAGGAAACAAAAAGTTGAGCTATGTCAAAAATAACAAAGGAGGCACACTGACCCTTTTTCAAGACATGAACTCAACTTGGAACTTCAAACTCCTCTCAAACTGGGCTTCCCTACCATGGGCAAGAAGCCTACACTTTGGAAAAGTTGGAGCTCTCAGGCTGTGGTCAGGGTATTTCCTCTCTGGGAAGCTGTTTCTGTTGCTAAAATTCCTGTCAGGGATGCCCTCCTTCATTGTTCACTGATCCATAATACCTTTCTGATTGATGTGTGTGTGTAAGTGTGTGTGTGTGTGTGTGTGCACGTGTGCCATGCACACATGCCAATGCTGGGGTTGAACTCAGGGTCTGGGTGCTGCACCTTAGCTTTTCTGCTCACTCTACCACCTGAGCTCTACTTCCAGCTTTGCTGGTTAATCGGAGAAAGGACGCTCATGCACTTTGCTGTCACAGCTGGGTTTTAACTGAGATCCTCAGATCTCAGCCAACTTAGGTGCTGGGCTTGGCTGCTGGTTTTGATGAGTGCCTGCTTTGGGAAACTACTCTCCTTCCTTCTTAGACTGGTCCCTTGGACCACAGTTCTTTGTCATTTCATGTGAGCATAATTACTGCTCATGGTTAGGAATGTACAAAATGCCTAACTAAATACAGTTCTTTAGGATTCAAAACACAGGGGAAAGCATAATGAGGGAAATGAAAGAAGGGAGAAGAATGACTTGTAATCCTACAAACATCAGCCTAGCTAGTAGATATACATATACATGAGCTCATCTTCCTATAATTGTGGAATATAATAGGGTAAATTTTACTGGCTATTACTCACTAAAACCAAAACGACATTTTTTTCTGTATACCTGGCAATATTGTACTTAGGCTAGTGCTTCTAAACCTGGCACATCTAATAAAGCTAATGGCATTTAATTATTGCAAGTACTTTATATAAGAAATATTTTATCAAAGGTTAATTTTGTATTTAAAGATGCATTTCAGAGTTAGCTGTAATACATCTCTGAGTTATACTCATGTCTGTTTAGTGTGGTATAGCATCTTATAGACTTCATAGAATTAATGAAAATCTACTAAAAGATTACCAAATAACACTAATGTAGGCTTTATCACCTAGTACATATTCAATTATGTAAAACACCACACTAGTAGCATTCTATCAGCCACATAAAGCTGGACAATGGCATTGCTAACTTTGCTCAATGATATCCTTTTCCTGTTTATGAGGTCTGCAATCAAGATGAAGTCTGAGACATAAAAGCCAAGGAAAAGGAAATCTTGATGGTAACACACTATATTTACTAAGAAAGATATTCATAACGTCAAGTCCCTCTAAAGGTACTCAAATATCAGCATCAGCATCCCCAACAGCTATATATTTCAGATATTTTATTTTATTTTTATCTTTATTGCAATGGTGAACAGGGGAGTTACCGTTACATAAGTAATGTAACACGTACACTTGTTTTTAAACTCTGTTACCCCATTCCTCATTTTAAATGTTTGAGGTGAAGTCCTTTCAAAATAAGACCAGAACTGAAAATCTACTTACCAAGTTTACAATATTAAGCTCGATTTCACTTTAAGATTTAATTACCTTGAAGTCTTTCATTTTTCCTTTCAAAGATAAATTCCTAAAATTTAAGTAGCAGTCTTTTAAAAATTTTTTTTGAGTTCATGAAGGTCACAGCACTTTGGCTTTCAGTGATGACTAATTTTCAAATGCTCTCTCATGAATCACACTCCCCCTTCTGTGCACTTTCCAGCCCTGCTTCATAAATGTGATCCGTTGGCAGGGATGGTGCTTTCACCCTACTGCAGGCTGCAGCCTTCCCTGACCTACACACAGACATCCGCCGCTCCCCTTCCTGCACAGCACCGGATGCTTTACATGCTTTAGGCTCATCTTTTTCAGAGAACAGAAAATGATACTTAAGTGACTTGAAAAATAATAGCCTTTGCATTATAATTCTCATTCTTTAGAGGCTAACACCAAAACAAATCTGTTTTGCTAGTTTCACAGAACAGAAATATAAGAATTATTGGAGTAATACAAGACATTGCTGTTATCTCTTGGTAAGCCACCGTGCACACTTCTTTTAAAGAAGGTTTGACAATATATACCATTCATGGGAAGCTGCAAACCTATTAATTAACTGGAACTGAATAAGTGATAACCCTGGTTAAAAAACAACTATTTGTGAAATAATATCCACCAGTGGTATTAAAGTGAATTAATGAATCTTTTATGATCACAGATATTAGGATGATTGTAAGTCAAAATTCTAACTAGAAGCTCTTTTGGTGTTTTCAAGCTTGATAAAACACTATGTTTAGCGACAGAAAGAAAAGTAATCAATTGCTATGAAAACCTCCTTAATTAAAAATGTGCACATAAAATATTCTTATCCATGAGGAATTTCTTTGATTGCACATGTATACATATATCTGTACTATATATATGTTGTGTGTACATATATAGTGGATATTCATATATATATGTACAGATACATATACAGCACATATATGTGTGTGTTGTGTATATTTAATTTTGTTCTACCAGCTCTTCAGCAGAGCTTTGCCCATTGTAATATAAAAGTCCAAGGTAATTTACATTTCTATTTCTGCAAAAGGCAGAGTTTGATCAAAGTAAAAAAATTATAATGCTTTCAATTTCCATAAACACATGAATTTATCTTTTTTCTTCCTTTCATGAATCCAAATTAATGTAGATGCAGGCACCCTAAAGAGAAAGCAAAGACATTTTTTTCCTGGCTCAGCCTGTCATCCTAAAGACAACCTTATTATTATGAGTTCAAATGAAAGACAATTATTACAGCCACGCATAGTGGCATGGGTCTGTAATTCCAGCAAGCAGCAGGCTGAGGCAGAAGGAATTTGTGTTAAGGCCAGCCTGAACTAGATCAACAGTTCTAGAACAGCATGGACCACACAGCAAAACCCTCTTTCAAAAACTGAAACAAGGGGCTGGGGATATGGCCTAGTGGCAAGAGCGCTTGCCTCGTATACTTGAAGCCCTGGGTTCGATTCCTCAGCACCACATATACAGAAAATGGCCAGAAGTGGCACTGTGACTCAAGTGGCAGAGTGCTAGCCTTGAGCAAAAAGAAGCCAGGGACAGTGCTCAGGCCCTGAGTTCAAGGCCCAGGACTGGCAAAAAAAAAAAAATCCTAATTTGGGCTGGGGATATAGCCTAGTGGCAAGAGTGCCTGCCTCGGATACACGAGGCCCTAGGTTCGATTCCCCAGCACCACATATACAGAAAACGGCCAGAAGCCGCGCTGTGGCTCAAGTGGCAGAGTGCTAGCCTTGAGCGGGAAGAAGCCAGGGACAGTGCTCAGGCCCTGAGTCCAAGGCCCAGGACTGGCCAAAAAAAAAAAAAAAACTGAAACAAAATAAAATATGCAACAATTATATTAATGCCACTATAAAATTATAATGTGTGCTTCTTATTTATTCCTGAAAAATCCTGGCTAATTTATCTGAAATAATTCACACTTGAAAGAATAAATAATTCTCATGAAAAAGAAGTATAAACAAAAACAAGACATTATCTGCTTGACTAGCATATAGGAGGCTCTGGGTTTAATCTCCCACATTGGAGGAAAACATCTTAACCTTAAAAACTTAACTGAGGGCTGGGAATATGGCCTAGTGGCAAGAGTGCTTGCCTCATATACAGGAAGCCCTGGGTTCGATTCCTAAGCACCACATATATAGAAAATGGCCAGAAGTGGCGCTGTGACTCAAGTGGTAGAGTGCTAGCCTTGAGCAAAAAGAAGCCAGGGACAGTGCTCAAGCCCTGAGTTCAAGCCCAGGACTGGCAAAAAAAAAAAAAAAACTTAACTGAAAGAAATAAATTTATTTAAAAAATTATTATATTGTTTACTTTGAGACTTCATCGTTTTTTCATCGTTATGCCCCTTTCTCACTTTACCAGTAATAACTAAATAGGCAGTATGATAAGGGCCATATAACAAAGGTCTATAAACTAAACTAAAGTGCAAATGTGAAGTATGTAACGTGTGTGTGTGTGTGTGTGTGTGCACGTGCATACACACCAGGTCCAGCGCTTAATTTCAGGGCCTTGTACTCTCAGCTATTTCACTCACGAATGATGCTCTATCGCTTGATGGTTAATTGGAGATGGAGTCTCTTAGACTGTGTGCTCCAGCTGATTTGGAACCATGATCCTCCACATAGTCTCCTGAGTATCTACAAGTACAGGCATGAGCAACTGGCACCTGACTGGTGCCAGTGAACTTATTTTTCGACTTATGTGAACTTATTTTTTATATATTGGATAATGAAAACTTAATTTCTTCCCTGTTATTCTAGGGAACATTAGGTGTTTTCCTTTTTTAGCCCATGATACTCATCTATAGTACCCAGCAGTTATTCACTAAAACATCTCATAATTACAGATTTATCTCCTCAGCTAGACTAAATACTTCATGAGGGGAAGAGTTATCTCATCACTTCTTTTTTTCCACATCTAAAATAGACTCAGCGTCCACGGGGTTGATATTATACCCCTATTGACATATGTATTTGTCATTCACATATCCTGCTGACCAAGCAGGACAGGCATTGAGCTAAGGTTCGGAATTTTAATAGGAAGCCACAAAGCAAATTCTCTTCATGTGTAAAGTCAAGAATTCCTGCTATTTCATGTTGATGATTTCAAGAGCCTAAAACGTATGGCACTCTCTTGCCAAAAGAAGGTAGGGTCCTTTTACTCAAGACATGTGTGGGTATACATGTATCTTTACAACATATGGCCATAAATTTAAGATTAAATACCTAATTGTGAGGAAAAAACAACACTGTTCTTGCCAGAATCTAAGTCCTGTGAAAGTAGCCAATGCTGTCTCATTAGTTAGTAAGCTAATGGAAATGTTGCCAGCACTTCTTTTCAGTGTCTAGAAAAGAGTCTGCAAAGTGCCAAGTCTTCACTGATTTATTTTTGTAAACAGTGGTATAATAAACCCAAGGAAGCCAAAAAAGCAAATTTGAAAAAAATAAATATTCATTTTCTACCAAGATGGATGTGACCTTTTTACCCAAGCCTATTACTGACAATTCAGAAAGACTACGTGAACTAGTCATTCATTTATCTTAACTACATTTGCAGAGATGGCCACAATTCAAGTTTTAAAATGCCCTCAATTTTCCATTCCTGTGGCTTTTATACAAGGAATCACATTATTTTACCCATGTACCTTATTATTTTCTGACCTTTCAAGAAAACCTGATAATATAAATCTACAAACGAAATAATACTCAAGAATTCTATTTTTTTTTCTTCAGCATGCCTGCACATAACCATCAGCTTTAAATTCACTGTACTGTACTATGGAACTCAGAAATGGACATGTTTCAAGAGTCTGGTTTGTAGTCCTGGCTCCAGCATTTACTGATTGTAAGAGTTCAGGAAAGTTATCCCAGGTTCCTAAGCCTTAGTATTAAATCTATGAGATAAGGATGAGTTAGCACACATCTCAATATTTTCTTCATACAATTACATTAATTTATTTATGTAAATAAAGTGTTTGAGGCAACTAAGACCCAAGAGAAGTCAATAATAATTCACCATTATTATGCAATAATAGGATGTTTATAATAAAATGTTCCTGGAGAAAATGGAGTTTAGACATACATTCATAGTTTGCTTTCTATCCCAATTTTGATTCAAATAATATTAAAATGTTAGGTATTTCACTTAAACTTACTCTCACAATCTATAAGAAACCAATGGCTCACACCTATAATCCTAGCTTCTAGGGAGGCTGAGACCTGAGGACTGTGGTTCTTAGCCAGCCTGGGCAGAAAACCCCATGAGAATCTTATCTCCAATAAACTACTCAGAAAAAGGTGGAAGTAGTGCTGTAGCTCAAGTGGTAGGGCACTAAATTTGAGCACAAAGAGGGTCAGGGACAGTGCCCAGGCTCTGAATTCAAGCCTCAGGACTGACGCAGGAGGGAGGAGGGAGGAGGGAGGAGAGAGGAGGGAGGAGGGAGGAGGAGGAGTAGGAGGAAGAGGAGGAGGAGGAGAAGGAGGAGGAGGAGGAGGAGGAGGAGGAGGAGGAGGAGGAGGAGACCAATCAGTGAAGGTGAATAAATTTTAGGCAAAACAGCTCAGCACTTATATAATCTTTTATCCATAACAAAAAAAATTAGACTTGGAACAAAAATGGGGCTTGCTTTTATATTCTGTCTAGAATCTTAAAATGCACATGTCTGAGTTTGGCTCTGGCATCTCCTACATAGGCGAGGAGTTCCATGCAGGAGATAGCATATCCATTGACTTCCAAAAGCAAGATTTCACTGATAAACATGGCAGATATTCTGAACTAAATAAGATTTATCAACTACAAAGAAATAGGTGATCCCATTAGAGCACCATGACTAATCAGACTGACCAATGAAACCTTCTCTGCTACTGGAAAGCTGGTCAATAAAGCAGGAAATGCCAGGTGACAGAACCACAGAGTGACTGGCAGATTCTGGACTTGGTTATCCAAGCAAAGTGGATATTGGGTTTGGATAGTTTACAGGAAGCTCAGCTAGAATGGTCTGTAAGATGTGAAAATGATGAAAGTGTATGGAGAATCTGGTTCAGAGACTTGTAGGAGCTGGTCTGCGTGGAATGTACAGAGTAAGTGAGCGTGGTCACGATCCCCTCCTCCCTCTCCCTCACATTTTTCACCCATTATCTCCATTTAAGCCTACCTCTAAATAGACTGTACTTCTGCAGTCAATTCACCATCTGCCAGGGAATGCCTCCTCAATGGTCCAGGTCCCTACTCTTGTAGACCGCTATAACAGATTACTGTGGTGTTTCTGTGTCCACTGTAGTCTCTTCCTGTCCAGTTTCCAAAATACATAGAATCTAAGTAGTACTACCTAAGTACAACCTAAGAAGTACTTATAAATATAAATTGAATGATTTATTGATATGAAGCCCTTTTGATGCTGTGATGTCTCCTTTAAAATTTAGTTTCTTCTTCACTGCCACTCATTCACAGTGCTCTAACTACATGAATATTCTTTGACTTAGTCTTCCCACCAAGCTGTCTCCTGATTCAGGAAATAGTATTCCTTCTTTATGGAATGCTCTCCTACTGCCACTAACTCATTGTTGAGCTGGCTCCTTTCCAAATTTAGTATCTTGGCTTTAAAGTTAACTCCTTCCACATTCAAGAAGGTCCTCCTGCCATTCTCTAAATCAACACTCTTCCTTTTCCCTGAAGCATTATCTATAGTTGAGAACTATCCTGCTTTGTGTTTACACACGTGTATGTGCAGGCTGGCTCTGCTTCTTGTTGGGTCCATACTAGGCTGCATGCTCTATAAGGAAAGAAACCATATCTACCCGGGACTAAATTCAACATTCAGTACTTCATAAGCAAACAAATTAATGAACAAATGAGGGCTTCAAGTTGAAAATTTAGCTATAAAAATAAAGAAGATATAGGCAAGAAATGAAGTATTTGAAATAAAAGATAGGGATCAAAGATGCTGTGTGGGAACATGACATATGTAGCTAGGGCTCCTGTTTCACACTGGATTTCTTTTCATTGTTGAATTCATTCTTAAAAACAGTGGACCTATGTCCCTCTCCTCCATTCTTTTCTACAGTGTATTAAAGGATGTAATCTTGTTGCCAATGAGGACTGTCTCTTGCCTGTGGCTTCTGGGAGATTATATCTGGGTCCTAGAAGCTTAGCAGGGCCTCTAATTGCCTAAGGGCGACAGGTCTAACACTAAGATTTTTCTGCTTGCTACTCTAAAAAACCAACAATGTGTCTTAGGATTGGGTATGGTGTCACTACCACATCAACCTACAAATAGTGATTATGGAAATTTGGGGTGGTTTTGGGAACCTCTACCCAAAAGCAATTGGTATGAGTAGTAGAGAAAATTTTGGAGGCAGCATCCTCTTTGTCCTTGGCATAAAACCTCATTTTCACTATGATCTCAGACATGGAAACATAACCTATATGAATTACATAAGTAACCAACATTCAGCTTAAGGTAGAGGGTAGACAATGTGAAGCGCAGATAAAGCCCAGGGAGGAAAGAGAATGAAGCATTTGTTCATATGGATCTCTTCCAGTAGGATTGTTTCAGACTGGCTGTATTCTTCTGACAGAAGGTCACTGTTCTTCCCCTTCTCCGTCTGGGTAATTACATTCATAATTAGATTAGTCTGTTCATAAATAAATCCTTTTCGATTTCTCTTAGTTTAAAGTGGACCATTTTTCTTTCTGTTGCAAGCTTCCCTGGTATAGGACAGCACTATTTCATGAGAAAATCAAGGCTTATTAACAAAGAGAAAGTAATGTGTTTAATACTACATAGTAAATGTAAAAGTGAGGTTTGAACTTAGTTCCCCAAATAGCAGAACATACGTTTTCTAGTGCATAGGCAGAAATATTGTTGATAAAAGACTTAAAGGAAAGGAGAATGATGGAAGGAATGACTCTGATCAAGATGCATCATTAGAAACAGAACCAAATTTGACTTGGGTGAATGATGCTAGCTAAAATACCCGCATTTCCCACATTTTCTTGTGAAAAGAAACTTCCGAGGCCCACCTTTGGACTTCTCTTTGTGTTAGACAAGACCTCTTTTTGTGAAACTCTGTTATTTTGAGTTTTTACCAATTTATGTGACCAGCTCTGACCCTACTCAATGCAGAGGTAATAAGACTGAAAACACCACACCTCAGGATATTTACAGAATTTCATCCATAAAGATGAACATAAATAAGCATAAACAGCACAGTGAACAACCAATTGGGTAGACCATGCCTATACATAACTCATGTTCTAATTAAAATAGAAATGTTCAAATACAATAGAAATGCTGAAATTCATTTTAATTCCATATTCTGCTGAAGAATATGTATTTTCTACTGAATTATGTGAAAGAAAATATGCTATTTATAAAAAGTAATATGATTCTGATTCTTAAGTATAAGCTTTGTGTTAATCTGATGCAAAATAAATTATTATTCAAAGAAAAAAGAAGCATTATACACATAAATGGAGGTGGTAAACTGAAATCTCACAGTACAACCATTTGAAGATGACTCTTAAAAATTTGCAATAAGTGTTAAAGAAAGAAAAGCAACAGGAATAGGCAAAGAATGGGAAATCACATGGTTACAGCCTCTAATAGATAAGAAAAGCTAAGCAAGAAATTGGGGAATATGATCAAGAGCAGTGGAAAACATATAAAAACCTTCAAAGAAGTCAACACTCGGTAATCCTGGAATTAAATTAATGTATCACCTGGATATTTCAAGTGTGAATTATTAAGTATATAAGAAAACAATAAATACAAATTATGCAAATATTATGCATTCTAAATTCATTTAACAATGAGGAAAATGTATATGTGTATCAGCAAATGCATATATCCTCAACTACATCTACATACACAATCATATACAGAGAGACCACAGACAACAGAGAATAAAAGAAGGAACGTAGGGCTGGGGATATGGCCTAGTGGCAAGAGTGCTTGCCTCGCATACATGAGGCCCTGGGTTCGATTCCCCAGCACCACATATACAGAAAACGGCCAGAAGCGGCGCTGTGGCTCAAGTGGCAGAGTGCTAGCCTTGAGCAAGAAGAAGCCAGGGACAGTGCTCAGGCCCTGAGTCCAAGCCCCAGGACTGGCCAAAAAAAAAAAAAAAAAAAAAGAAGGAATGTATGTGAGAAGACAGATGGCTAAATTTATTTCTTGTATCATAAATAATTTTGCAAAATATATTTGTGACTGATGGGCAACATTTTTCATTGTGGAAAGGGAACATTTCACAATAAACTTTGGCAGGGAAAAATGTGTTCTGCATGAAATAATTTTCTCACATTTCCAAGATGATATAAATTAATATGCAAAGTACCAAGAAAAAGTGATTGATTTTCATATTTCATGAAATCAATATGCAGCTTAAATTTGTCATATTTATGCATATTTTGCAAAACAACACTGATTCCAGTTTGTGAGAGTAAAATAACAAAATGCCCAAGGTGTGGGTTTTAAAATTTGGCAAAGATTCTTCAATCGAGCACAAATGTTTTTGAGGAAAAACATCAACTAATAAATTACAATCATTCCAGCTTACATTTTAAAAACTAATAGTTTATATAGAGCAAATACAAGTTTTAAAAGATTCTGTCTATTCTCAAATGTTCTAGAACAAACCACAAGGTCATTTTAATTTTAGAAAAGACATCACAGAACTTTAAGTCAAGCCGTTTGGTTGTTTTGTTCCTTGAATGCATGGGATAAACAGAGAAAGAGGCCAGTTACATTTTTGCTAGTGACTGAAAGATTACTTCCCTTATGCCTTTTTCTTTTGTCTTTCTTCCCCATGATTATACCCCTGATATAACTGTAAGGGATTTCAGTACCCTGGGTATTGTATATATGTGTATTGAAACTAGGGACAGGAAGGGGAATATCAAAATGAGAAAAATGATATCAAAATGAGAATATGGGAATATTAAAATGAGAGAAAAAGGATAAAAGAAAAACCAATGCAACAGCAATACTTACAAAACTATATGCTGTAAACCAACTGGACAACTCATGGGGGAGAGGGAAATGGGGAGGGGGAAAGGCAGTGGAAAAATGAGGGAGGAAGTAACAAGTTGGATAAGAAATGTACATATTGCCTTATGTACAAAACTGTAACCCCTCTGTACATCACCTTGATAATAAAGAAATAAATAAATTTTTAAAAAAGAATATTTCCTTGAGAGAGTTGCTTTTGTATTCAGGATTCAGTCCAGTACTCAGCCATAAGAAATAGATGGGTTCTTTGGCAAAAGTAGATTAGATGCAATCCACAGGCAAGATACTTTCTTCGTCAATAATACTTTTTGCAAATGAGTTCAACTTTTTTTTCCTTTAATGTTCTCATGTATAAATTAAGATCACTAGAGTAGATCTGGTTAAGTTGACAGATTCTTCTTCTATCAACAGTTGTTACTGCTGATGTCTGCTGGGCATGTATGAGGATGGTCTGTGTCCATGGGAAGAAACACTTGCCTCACTTAGCAATGTCTGCTATAGAAATGCTGCTGCTTACATGATAAACCTGTGCCAGATTTCTCTTTAAACTTAAACATTTGGTAAAACTGGGAACAATAATCAGCTAAGCTATAACAATACACCATAAAGAGAAATGATCTGAATTTTGCATGCATAAAATTTAAAAGTTATAACAGAATAAAGTAGTGTTTCAGAGAAACTACAATAATTCTAGGTATGAAATACTTTAAAATGTATCCTGTTGTTATTTATTTAGAGATTAATGATTACGGTAAAAACGTATGATTCTATTAACCATTTTTGTTATGCTTAAGTAGTTGTACAAAGAGATTTTGTAAATACAATGAATTTTGATCAACGTCATCTCTTTCATAATTTTTCCCAACCTCACCCTCAAGTGGGCAAATGTATCCATAATAGATGTATATTTGTGAAAATGGAATTATGAGTCAATGTTATGTCGAATTTGAATGCCCCCCCTACACACTCAATCATTAATATATAGAAAGCTAAGATTTCCTAGAACACTCTTATCACATTCCTCATCTAATCACCATTTTTGCCCCAGATATGGAATGAGTCTCCTGCTTGAAGAGTATGGTAAGGCAAAAAGACATCTGTTCATATTGCAAATAATTCATTCCCAGGTTCACCTTAGCTTTTTCCAGAATATGCTATTGAACTAGAGACAGGACTTGTTTCATTAAAAACATCTCCTATAATATGTCATGAAAAGGTAACAGTTGAGATTCTGGGAAGACGGCGGAGGAGCAGCAGAGCCCTAGCTGAGCTCACTCCAACATCGCAATTTTCCCATCCCAAAGAAAAATTTACCCCTAGAAAGATAGCAAAAGTAAGTTAAAACAGTACAGGGATTCTGGCCAGGAAGAAAAAATTGACTTTGCTGGTCTGAAAACACAGATTTGAGCTCCGGGCGGTGTCCCACCACCACGCCAGTGCCAGCGCCGGCACAGCGCCCCATACTCCCTGCAGCTAAAGCATGCAATGGAGACCAGGGAGAAATCCTCTAGACAGTGGCATTCAGACAGATCACAGGCTGAGCACAGATGGGCTGAAATCACAGAGAATGCGTGAGTACCCCCACGAAAGTCACTCTCACTCGCGCCCACAGAGCAGCTCCTTCCCCCACCACCAGAGCAAAGTGCCATCTTTGACACTGGCATAGGGTCAGACCAGACTGGAGCTAAAGCCTGCCTGGGGAAAGCGAGGACAAAGTGGCCATCTTTGAGAAGGGCAAGAGGGAACAACCAGTGAAAGCCAGCTCCACCAAGGAGTATGACCCCTGCCCAGGCGGGGTGGGGTGGGGTGGGGGGGGCTTATCCTGGGCCTCGGCTCAGCTAGAGGTGGCCTGCCTGGACCGCCGGAATTCCTCAATTAAAAGCAAAAGCGGCAAGCAGCTACCATACCGGCAGCACAGAACAGCCACACGGGAGAACAAACAGTTCCAGAGACAGAGAACGGTTCTGTTTAGAAGCCCAATTCCCAGCCCAAAATGGAGCTGAATTCCATACCGTACTCTACCCAGGAGGCCGCTCTGCCCAGGAGGGAGGAACGTCCCCCAGGCGAGCAACTCTCAGCTGGGTAAACCAGACCAGAGGTGCCCCATCCTGCTGAGTCCACAGGCTATTCAAAGCCAGGCATTAAAGGCAACGGCCCTACAGCAGATGGGTGGACCCACGGTTCTCAAGACTGTTCACGTCCCCATCTACAGAGGACACCCAAGTCTTACCTGCAAGCTGTGTGAACCACAGAGCCCCAAGATTTCACTGACAGGGGAAGAGGGTCAGAGCAGATCCAGCGCCTGCGAACTGAAAGCAAGTAAAACCAGCCAAGTGGCAGAATAGACTGCAGACCATTGCAAGGAAACCAGAGACTGTAGAAAGCCCACCCAAACAAGGAAGACTCCTTATTATTTTTTTTATTTTTTCTCAAACTTTTTTAACCTTTCCTTTTTTTTAATATATATTTCCATTTCTGAAACGTAATTGGTTTGTTTTTGTTTTCCATTTTTACCTGATGGTTCTATCGAGTTCTTTTTTGTTTGTTTTTTTTTTCCTGATTTTTTTCTTTGTTCCTTTTTATTTTTTTAAAATAATTTTTCTCTATTATGTGCATCTGTCTTCCAGTATTTTTTCTTTATTTTTCTCTTTGCATTCTCTTTCTTTAAAAATTACTTTACTATGAATAATACCTCCACTCTTCACTGCTAACTCTCCATTGTCTATCATTTTAACCTTGTTCTTTCTACTCATTCTACTCTCCTCCACATTTCCACGTCACTGAAACTAAGCCAAAATCATCACCCCCCACCATAAATTTTACTCTAGTATCTTTACTACCTCAAACTTACCCTCCTGACTTACTTCTAGGACCTCCAGATTCCATTGGCTCCTGGTTACTGGATAGAGGGTATCCCTGCTTATTCCGAGTGAATCAAAGGGGTTCATAGGGAAAGCCAGTCCAAAAAGAACTTAATATAAGAACAAGAATTGCTCATAGGGGTGTAACAGTAAATAAGTAACAGTAAATAAGTAAACAGTAAATACAGTAAATAAGTAAATAAGTAAATAAGTAAAAACAGTAAATAAGTAAATAAGTAAGTTATCCATATATAATTGTGAACTTCTAAGATTTACACAACAGTGCTTGGTAAGGTCTGCTTTGGGGCTTAAATGGTGCTCACAGGTGCTTGTAGATTAGCATTCCCAATCCAAATGGGCAGAAGAAACACAAGAAGGATGGCAAACAATGGAGTATTATCTCCCACTCAAAACAAGCAGGAAGCAGAGCAGTCAATCAAAGACATAGAAGAGAACCCTCAAAATGTTCTACAAAGTTTACTGATAAACATGATAAATGAAAAGTTGGAATCTCTTCAGTCAATTATTCTAGAGCGTGTGGAGGCAAAGCGAAAATTAATGGAGAATCTCATGGCCTCCACAAATAGAAAGATATGAGCTCCAAGAGTCAAATGAAAAGATAACTACCAAGCTAAAAGATTTGAGAGACAGCACCCAAAACCAAATTAATGAAGTTAATGAAGTAAAGAAGTCCAGCAGGACCTAAGAGATAATTATATCAAGGACATGGAAAACATCAGGAAAGACCAGTCTGAAGGAAAAGAGATTCGAAATCAAGTAGCTAGCCTACAGTCCCGACTAACTGAAGCAGAGGATCGAATCTCAGGAGCAGAAGATTCTCTAGAATCTATGGAGAAAGATCAAAAAGCAATACAAAACCAATCCAATCAACAAAAGAGATCACTCCAGGAGATTCAAGATACAATCAGAAAGCCCAATTTAAAGATAATAGGTGTTGAGGAAAACTTGGAGAAGCAAGTTAATGGAATAGGCAACCTATTTAACAGAATATTAGCCGAGAACTTCCCAAATATCCAGAAAGATAGGCCTATACAGATACAAGAAGCATTTAGAACCCCAAACAGACCAGACCAGAATAGGACATCCCACTGACACATTGTGATCAAAACAGGATAAATAGAGTCCAAGAAAAGAATCCTTAAAGCTATTAGGGAGAAGAAAACAATGACATATAAAGGAAAAGCAATCAGAATTACGCCAGACTTCTCAGCAGAAACCATGAAAGCAAGGAGAGCCTGGAATGAGGTATGCCAAACCCTAAATAAAAATAACTACCAACCAAGAATACTGTACCCAGCTAAACTCTCATTCTGAGCCAAAGGTCAAATAAAAGTCTTCCACAGTAAGGAAAAACTGAAACAATATATCTCCACCAAACCAGCTTTACAAAAAAATCCTCAAAGATGTACTATACAGGGAAAATAATCAAGATCCCAATGCAGAGAGAAAAATGAACCCTAAATAGTAAACCAGAATAACAGATCAACAAATGGGAAGTCTCAGCCTTTAACAAGATAGGGATAATGAAAGGAACAAATGATCAGCTCTCAATCCTAACTCTCAACATTAATGGACTTAATTCGCCAATCAAATGACATAGGCTCATAAGTTGGATCAAAAATCAAGATCCATCTTTCTGCTGCCTCGAAGAGACTCATCAGTCCAGCAAAAGTAAACATCTTCTAAAAGTGAAAGGCTGGAACCAAATCTATCAAGCAAATGGCCCCCATAAGCAGGCCGGAGTTGCAATCCTAGTATCAGACAAAATTGACTTCAAATTAAAAAAGGTAAGAAGAGACAAAGAAGGTTATTACATGCTAGTAAAGGGATCTCTCCTACAGGAAGATATAACCATCCTAAATATCTACACACCAAATACAGGAGCTCCCAACTTAATCAAACACTACTGACTCTAAAAACACTCATAGACCCAAACACATTGATAGTTGAGGACTTTAACACTCCACTATCACCTCTGGATAGATCAACACGCCAAAAACTGAACAAAGAAACCACAGAACTAAACAATTGCATAGACCAACTAGAATTAATTGACTTCTACAGAATATTCCACCCTGCAACAACAGAACACACATTCTTCCCAGCGGCACATGGAACATTCTCCAAAATAGATCACATCTTTGGTCACAAAGAAAGTCTGTACAAATTCAGAAGTATCAAAACCATTCCCTGCATTCTCTCAGACCACAATGGAATAAAATTAGAGCTCAACTGAAACAGCCACCACAGAAAATCCTACAGTTCATGGAGACTAAAGAACACACTGCTGAACCATCAGCAGTTGGTCATTGAAGAAATTAAAAGAGAAATTCAAATTTTTATGAAATTCAACCAAGATGATGACACAAAGTACCATCTCCTTTGGGACACAGCAAAGGCAGTACTCAGAGGAAAATGTATATCTCTGAATGCATACACCAACAAACTGGAGAAACAGCAACTCAATCATTTAAGGAAGCACCTTAATTTACTTGAAAGAGAACAACAAGCCAAACCCCAAGACAATAGATGGAAGCAAATAATTAAAATCAAATCAGAATTAAATCAATTAGAGACGAAAAAAACCATCGAAAGAATCAACAAAACAAAGAGTTGGCTCTTGGAAAAAATCAACAAGATAGACAGACCCCTAGCAAACCTGACCAAAAAACGAAGGCAGCACACTCAATTAAACAAGATAAGAGATGAATCAGGTAACATCACCACAGAAACAACCAAAATTCATACCATAATAAGGGACTATTTTGCAAACCTTTATGCCAACAAATTCAAGAACTTGGAAGAAATGGATGATTTTCTAGAAAATCTCATATCCACAAACTCAACCATGAAGATTTAAACCTTCTAAACAGACCCATATCCAGTATTGAAATAGAAATGGCAATAAGTGATCTCCCATCCAAGAAAAGCCCAGGTCCAGACGGATTCACAGCAGATTCTACAAGGCCTTCAAAACAGAACTTACACCAATATTTCTTTTAACTCTTCAATGAAATTGAAAGAGAACGTTCACTACCAGACACTTTCTATGAAGCCAGTATAACCCTCATCTCAAAACCAGGCAGGGACTCATCATGGAAAGAGGACTATAGACCGATTTCCCTGATGAACATAGACTCAAAAATTCTCAACAAAATTCTGGCCAATAGACTTCAACAGGTCATCAAAAAAATCATACACAATGATCAAACTGGATTCATCCCAGGGATGCAAAGTTGGTTTAATATATGCAAGTCAATTAATGCAATTCACCATATCAACAGGAGCAAGGTAAAGAACCACATGGTTATATCACTCGATGTGGAGAAAGCGTTTGTTAAAATCCAGCACCCATTTATGCTAAAAGCCCCGGAAAAATTGGGATTCCAGGGATCATTCCTGAATATAATCAAGGCAGTTTTTTTTTTTTTTTTTTTTTTTTTTTTTTTTTTGCCAGTCCTGGGGCTTGGACTCAGGGCCTGAGCACTGTCCCTGGCTTCTTCTTGCTCAAGGCTAGCACTCTGCCACTTGAGCCACAGCGCCCCTTCTGGCCGTTTTTCTGTATATGTGGTGCTGGGGAATCGAACCTAGGGCCTCGTGTATCCGAGGCAGGCACTCTTGCCACTAGGCTATATCCCCAGCCCTCAAGGCAGTTTTTGACAAACCAACAGCAAGCATAACTCTAAATGGTGAAAATCTAAAGCCATTCCCTTTAAAATCAGGAACAAGACAGGGATGTCCACTCTCTCCCTTTCTCTTCAATATAGTACTAGAATTCCTAGCCAGAGCAATTAGGCAAGAAGAAAATATAAAGGGGATCCAAATAGGAAAAGATGAAGTTAAACTTTCTCTCTTCACAGATGATGATCCTATACCTAAAGAACCCCATAGACTCTACCCCCAAGCTACTAGAGCTGATCCAAAACTTTGGCAAAGTTGCAGGATATAAAATAAACCCACAAAACTCAACAGCCTTTCTCTATGCTAATGAACCAAAGACCAAGGCTGAAATCAGGAAAGCAACTCCTTTTTCCAATAGCCTCAAAAAACATAAAGTACCTAGGAATAACCTTAACCAAAGAAGTGAAAGACCTCTATGATGAGAACTTTAAAAACATGAAAAATGAAATTAAGGCAGAACTAAGGAAATGGAAAAACCTCCCATGCTCCTGGACTGGGAGAATTAATATAATCAAAATGGCAATATTGCCAAAGTCTATCTACAAATTCAATGCAATACCCATTAATATCCCAACACCATTTTTTAATGAAATAGAGGAAGCAATCCAGAAATTCATATGGAACAATAAAAGACCTAGAATAGCAAAAACAATCCTAAGCAGAAAGAAAGGTGCTGCAGTAATTACAATAGCCAACTTCAAGCTGTATTATAAAGCTATAGTAATAAAAAACAGCTTGGTATTGGCACCGGAACAGGCCTGAAGACCAATGGAACAGAATTGAAGACCCAGAAATGAACCCACAGAACTACGCCCACTTAATCTTTGATAAAGGATCCAAAACAATAGTCTGGAAGAAAGATAGCCTCTTTAACAAATGGTACTGGCAAAGCTGTTTCAACACATGCAACAAACTAAAACTAAATCCTTGTATATCACCCTGCACCAAAATCAATTCCAAATGGATCAAAGACCTAGAAATCAAAATAGACACCATGTAAACACTAATCGAAGGAGTAGGAGAAACACTTGCGCTCCTTGGCACAGGACGGAACTTTCTTAACAAAGACCCAGAAAAGCTACAAATGAAAGAAAGGTTAGACAAATGGGACTGCATCAAACTGCAGAGCGTCTGCAGGGCAAAGGATATAGCTCTCAAGATAAACAGAAAGACCACAGACTGGGAGAAGATCTTTACTGGCCATTCAATGGACCAAAGGCCTCATATCTAAAATATATGCAGAACTAAAAAAATTACCTTCCTCCAAAACAAAACCGCAAAAAACCAATAGCCCCTTAATCAAGTGGGCTAGAGACTTAAAAAGACACTTCTCTGGGGCTGGGGATATAGCCTAGTGGCAAGAGTGCCTGCCTCGGATACACGAGGCCCTAGGTTCGATTCCCCAGCACCACATATACAGAAAAACGGCCAGAAGCGGCGCTGTGGCTCAAGTGGCAGAGTGCTAGCCTTGAGCAGGAAGAAGCCAGGGACAGTGCTCAGGCCCTGAGTCCAAGGCCCAGGACTGGCCAAAAAAAAAAAAAAAAAAAGACACTTCTCTGGTGAGCAAATGAGAATGGCCCAGAGACATATGAAAAAGTGCTCTACATCACTGGCCATAAAAGAAATGCAAATCAAAACAACATTGAGATTCCATCTCCCCCCAGTAAGAATGTCCTATATCAAGAAAACTAACAATAACAACTGTTGGAGGTGATGTGGCCAAAAGGGAGCTACTTCATTGCTGGTGGGAATATAAACTGATTCAGCCACTCTGGCAAGTGGTATGGAGATTCCTCAGAAGGCTAAACATAGATCTCCCCTATGACCCAGCAGCCCCACTTTTGGGTATCTATCCAAAAGACCACAAACAAAATCACACTAAAGCCACCAGCACAACAATGTTCATCGCAACACAATTTGTCATAGCTTGAATTTGGAACCAACCCAGATGCCCCTTAGTAGATGAGTGGATCAGGAAAATGTGGTACATATACACAATGGAATTTTATGCCTGTATCAGAAAAAATGACATTGCCCCATTGTAAGGAAATGGAAGGACTTGGAAAATGTTATACTAAGTGAAGTGAGCCAGGCCCAAAGAAACATGGACTCTATGGTCTCCCTTATAGGGAATAATTAGAACAGGTTTAGGCAAGTCACAGCAGAGGATCACAGGAGCCCAATAGCTATACCCTTATGAACACATAAGATAATGCTAAGTGAAATGAACTCCATGTTTTGGAAATGATTATTATATCACAGTTGTAACTACTTTCAACGTGCCATATGTAACTGTAGCCTCTATTATTGAAGATCTTCTTGTATCAGCTTCCTGTGGTTGTACCTACACTTTCTCTGAATCTTCTCTGAATATATTGGATACCGCGTATACTGGTATTAGAACTAGGAAATTGGAAGTGAATACCAAAATGAAGAGACTCAGGGTAAAAAAAAGACAAACAACTACAAAAGCAATACTTGCAAAACTGTTTGGTGTAAATGAACTGAACAACTCATGGTGGGGGGAAGGGAAAGGGAGAGGGGGAGGGGGAGGGGGCAACGAAGGACAATGTAACAAACAGTACAAGAAATGTATCCAATGCCTAATGTATGAAACTGTAACCTCTCTGTAATTCATTTTGATAATATATATATAAATAAATAAAAAGAAAAAAAAAGAAAAGGTAACAGTTTAGATTTAGGGGTGGCCTACTCCACCCTCCTTCAAGACAGTCCATACATAACACAAAAGAGGAGATAAATATGATTCAGAATTCATGACATACATTTATAAGTTGAAAGGAAAACAACTTTGAGCTAAAGTAATTCACATTTTTGTCAGGAATGGAGGTATGTATGTAAAATGGTAGTGAGAAAAACACCTATCAATGTGTAAAGTTCAAAAGTATTTTGGATAATGAAAGAAAGCTACAAACTCAATTGAAAAAAATATTGAACACCACAATATTGTTAGAGAGTTGTAGGCTCTATCTCAAAAGAAAACATTGTCTCTGAAAGTGTCATTAAAGCAATGTGCTGCAAAGCACTCCTAAATTTATAGTATAGCTACATGACTGAAAATTTGTGACAAATGGTGAACAGTGTTCAGTTGATGAGTAATAGCACCTACAGGAGAAATCATATATAGACAGTGGCTAGGAAAACATTTACTTGCTGTTGTTAAAGAAGGTATTATCTGCTTACAACTAATGACTAGACATTTTGATTAAGAAAATAAGAGGGTTTAAAAAATATTGCAAAGGTAATGAACAGAGGGTTTACAGTTACATAAGTAAGGTAATGAGTGCATTTCTTTTTAAACATTGTTACCCTTCCCTCATTTTTCTCCTGCTTAACATCCCCACTCCCCATCTTATGTTGTAAAGTTCATTTCCAAGACAGTGTCTAGTGAGTATCACTGTTGCATTAGTTCATTCTTTGTCCTGCTGTTTCTGTGATTCCTTTTAATTAAAAAGAAATCTTCTAGGATAAATTGGTTTTGCAAAGATGATTTCACAATGTTTGCCAATGTAAGCTTTTCAGAGAAGTCCTGAGTTTGAAATGCTTTTCCTTAGTGAATTTTGATTGCTGAAATCCTAGGAAACCCCAAAATGTTTTACTATACTACGATAGCCTTGTTGAAGGTGGTATGGATCCTAAGACTAACATATATTTTAGTTGAATCATAGATATGTAAATTACAACAAATCTACATTTCTTTATGACATAAGCAGATAACTTCAAATTTCAAATATGTAATTTTAAAAGACTTCTTACTTGAATATTTTGACACGATTGCTACATCAAATGTTTTGCTTAAATTTTAGATCAGAAGATAATATCATGACTTTACTTATGTGTTCCATATAGCTAATATGTACAACGTATAAAGACATTTTACAATTCAATGACAAAGCAGCAACTTGCCTTTAAAAATGGACAAAGGATTTGAATGAATATTCCCCTGCCAAAAAAAATATATATATATATGTAAATGCTTAAGTATGGGAAAAGATTATCCACAGTATTAGTCATAGAGAAATACAAATCAAATGATGTGATGCCAATTCGTACCCAGGAAAATTGTGAGGATCAAACAAAACAATGGAAACTACAAAGTGTTGGTGAGGATGTATATAAATATAATCCTTGAATATAACTGGTCTGCAAACTGGTTTAGCCACTTTGAAAAGCAATTCAGTGATTCCTCATGTTAAACATAGAACTACCATCTGCTTTGATTTGAATCTAAAATGGTGCCACAACCGTTCATGCGTTAAAGGCTTAGCTACCAGATGATGGAACTTTCTGGTCATGATGGCAGCATGTGGGCTGCACAGTCATTGACAGAAGGGACAATTGGATGACATTATTGGAAGGGCAGTGAAGACATAGGAGGTGATACCTAGTTGAAAGAGGAATGTCGCTGGGAGTATGTCTTTGAAGGACATATCTTGTACCCTGCTCCTCTGGGTCCATACCTCCTCCCCCTCCTCCCCTCACTTACCCTCTCCCCTTCTCCTCCTTCCCTCCCCCATCTTCTTCTCCCCCTTGCCCTCTTCCTCCTCCTCCTCCTTCTTTTCTGGCTTGTCCTAGGGCTTGAACTCAGGGCCTGGGCGCTGCCCCTGAGCCTCTTTTTTGCTCAAGGCTAGTGCTCTACCACTTGAGCCACTTCCTGCTATTTTATTGGAGATAAGGATCTCACAGGCTTTCCTTCCTGGGCAGTCTTCAAACCCCGATTCTCAAATCTCATCCTCCTGAGTACAATTATAAGTATGAGCCACCAAGGCCCTGCTTCGTCCCATATCTAGTATCCCACTTTTCTCTTGGTCTCTTGCTCTTCCTGGGTTTTCATTAGGTCAGCAGCTGTTTTCTGACAAGGCATTCCACAGCCCAGATATACCAGGCCAAGCCATCCATGGACTGAAGCTTCTCTGAGACCAGGAGCCAAAATAAACCCTTCCTTTGGAACTTAATTTTCCACAGCCATTTGTTACAGTGATGAAAAACTGAGTAAACATTGCCTCACCAGTCATTCCATTCCTGGGCACATATCCTCTAAAATTGAAAATGGGTATTTAAACAAATATATGTACAATAATGCTCACAGTAGCACTATCCACAAAAGCCAAAATGGAAGGAATCACAAATACCTGACGATGGATCAAATGTAGTATATACATATTTTTCAGCCTCTAAAGGAGTGAAATATCAATTCCTGTTACAATTCCACATGAATGTAGATGAGCCTAGAAAACATTAGAAAGAACTTGAGCACAAAAGGATACTTATAGTATGATGCCATTTATATGAAATTTCCAGGATAAATTCATAAAGAGTGGTGATTGCCAGGAGCTTGAAAGAAGGGTGAATGGAGAACAACTGCTTAATGAGCACAGGATTTTCTTTGGTGTTGTAAAAATATTTTAAAACATATATGATTCATGGTTGCCCAAAGCTATAAAAGTATTAAATGCTACTGAATTTGTAGGTGATACATTTTAAATGGTTAATTTTTATCTCATGAGATTTTTGTCTCAGTGTTGTTTTTTAAATTTTAACAGACTTCCTATGATTGTTGTGGATGATAACTATCCATAATAAAAATGATGGGGCTGAGAAAAATGTGTGAAAGAGAATGTTAAAGGGAAATATTGACCACTAGCCAAATCTAGCCAATTTAAGAGATACAGTAATTAGTTATGTCAGGAGCTTTTACTTGTTGTGAGGAAAAAGAATCCAGTAGCCCTTACTGGTATAAACTAAAAGACAGACAAACAAGGAACAGAAAGCTATTCCTTATAGGAGAATGTGAAAATAAAAACAAAAGTAAAGGAGTTAGATTTGTAACACCATAAAAATGGTAATGCAGGCAAGAATCCTAAAGGGATGCTAAAATTATTAATAGAAGTTGATTAGTAATTGAACATATGAAATTACAGAGGCCAAACCTAGCATACACTATATTTGCCTAAGGAGTAATGATATCTTCAAAATGACAATCTTACTGTTCCTGATATACTTACATTGCATTTCTTTCAAAATGCATAACCCCTGTCTAGTTATGAGAAAACCCATTCAACAGAAATAATATTCATAGAAAACCAAAACTAAGGGACATTGCACAAGATTCATAAAATGTCATTGCCGTGGGAAAAAAAATAGAAAAATTGAAATAATTTCACATAGTATGTTGAAAATATTAACCTAAATGATAAACCACTTGCTTCCATATTTTGGAGGTCATTTCTCTTAGCATCATCTTATGCGATGATATATCCCTAGCACTGAGCTACTGTGATCATCTGCTAGGACTATCCTAGACACATACTACTAACAAGGGAGACCATAGAGTTTATGTTTCTTTGGGTCTGGCTCACTTCACTTAGTGTGCTTTTTTTTCTAAGTCTTTCCATTTTCTTGAGAATGGGGTGATGTCATTCTTTCTCATAGACTTACAGAATGCAATTCCCTATGACTTAGCCCCTGTTGCCACTGTATTTTATTCTGGTCCCCTGGGTATTTTATATATGTCTGTCTGAATTAGGGAAGGGGACATTAAAACAGTGAGACAAAGGATAAAAGGCAAACCAAGGCAACAGCAATACTTACAAGACAATATGTTGAAAACTAACTGTACAAATGGGGAGAGGGAATTGGGAAGGAGGGAGGTGGGAGAAAATAAGGGAGGGGGCATCAAGTTGGACAAGAAATGTAGTCACTATCTAATGTATGTAACTATAACCCCTCTGTACTTCACCTAGACAACAACTTTTTTTAAAAAAAGAAAAAAAGTTGAAGACTTGGATAAAAAGAGTTTACAGAGATACAACAACCAAATGCATGGCCTGATTCTATATTGCATTTTTAGCACACACAAAAAAAATGTCTACAAGGAACATTCCTGAAATAGATTGATAGAAACTGAATATGGAATACCTTTGATACTAGCATTGTAGAGATGTTGAAAAAAATCTTAATTTGACAATTATAGCACAAGAACATAAGAGAACTTAGAGAAAGGATGAAAGAGAGAAGAAGTAACATGACTTGGGTCATAGCTTGTAAGTAGTTGGGCTGGGGAAAACTAGTCATATTTGGGAACCAAATACCTGTCCTTTAGAGCTGCATTCTCTGAGCTGGGAGTTCTCTGGGAATAACTGAAACCAAAGATAATGATTAAATATCAATCCTAGTAATCTTAATAAACTGGGGCTTTCTTCATCATGGTTGAGTGGCAAAAAAAATAAGGTAAAATAAGAGAACTTAGGATTTGAGGCTAAAGGGTCATCTAGTATCTACATTTCTCATCAGCAATAATGGCTATAATTAAAATTATTTAAACAAGCATATGTGTGTATAAGTATATGAAAATATGTCAAAATGTCAATTTGTAAGAGTACTGAACTTGACAATTTTTATGTCAATTGCTAAGAGTACTAAACTTGGGAATTCTTGGTGCTCTTTTCACAACTTTTTTACACCTTTCAATTTTTTCCTAAGTTGAGAGCTAACTTTAAAAAATTGTATCTTTATGGTCAGTATTTTTTCCATTCAAGTCTATATTCTAATTCACACCTGAGAATGTGCTTTTAGCCATGGCTATTTCCTCATAGAAACAAAGGCAACCAAAAGGAGAAATGTCATTTGCTTATTAAATGCATTTCATTGTCAATGCAAAAATTTTCTCTGTGGCATGATTTTTGGTGTTAGTTTGTATGGACTTTAAGGAGTCTCACTGTGAGGGATTCCACCACTTTTCTTAAGAAAAGAAAACATTTGACATTTGCTGAAATAAGGTCATCTTTAAATGTTTCCTTAGTTGCATTGCTAATTATGTGATAACTGGGGAAGGTATTACTTATTTCTAATGGTCTCTACACCAACTTTCCTTAGTAACTAAACTTCAGCTTCTGTGTAAAGAAACCTGAGAAATTGCATATTTGGGATAAATTTTCATATATAAGTATTATGTCATGTAATTACAAGCCAGTTCTCTGCTCTCAATCAAACTTTGATATCCAACTATTCAGAGAGAAATTACTTTTGGGCAGAAAATTCTTTTTGGACTGTTTAGCCAGTAGTCTTGATTGTTGTTGAACTATATACTTGAAAACATCACAGCTGGAATGGACATTCCAAGCCAACAAGATGAAATTTTCCTGTTTAATAATAATAATTTTTGTGTTTTTTTTTTAAAAAAAGGGACCAGAGAGGAAATGACCTACTCAAACTAATACATGAAGTAAGGGTCAAAAAATAGAATAAATACCTTTACAGTATTCTTGGCCTCTAAACTGTTTACCTACCTCATCAGACCTTTCAGATTCTTTTAGGTATCTCTCTAAAGACTTGAGAGAATTTATAAAATATTAATTTGGTTTTTATAAACACTATACCTACAATAAACTTCCAAAGCAAGATTTATTTCTAGTAATGCCAACAAAGTTCTATTTCTTCATATCCAGAGCAAAACCTGATTAAATCTTAGGCACATGTAGAAAAGACAGGCATGTGAGGCATAACTTTAGTTCTCTCATTTTTGGACATACTTTTGCTTAAGTGCTTGTTTTCATGCCAAGTATCCAAAAATCTCTGAACAATATTTAGATCTCTTTGGAAAAGACAAGTTGGCTTACAGATTTCCTCTGTACAGATACTGCTGGGAATCAATATTCTAATGTTCATGCTAATGGGTCTTGATTGCAAAAGAAGAAGGCAAGAGATTCTTAACTTTTCTTACAATGTTTTTCACTTTCAGAATCATTTGAATTACTTGTGTTTGGGCTTTTTCTTTCTTTCACATTTGGTTCTTGCAAAGATTGGAATCACATATCAGATTGTAGCAACAGGGAGATTTGCAGTATTTTTGGCTATGATCAAAAAATGCTGAAAATCTTCAAAGAACACCTATTTGTACTGAATCTAAGAATAAAGAAAACTGGGGCAATTCAGTTACATGGAAGTGACTGATAAGAGACATTTAATAGACTGGCAAAGATTAATAGAGTGGATTGAAGAGCTCACAAATCAAGGACACCGAGACAAGGGCTACAAGGCAATGAGTGCAAGATATTTCATCTTATAGAAGCAGAAAACATTTGGCAGTTATGTTTTAAAATATCTTGCTTTCTGACTCTTAAAATTTTTATTTACAAATATCATAAAACTAAATTAGTAGTTGCCAAATCTGATAGTCAATATTCTGTTCTCATAATAATCAAAATTGTAGGGTTATAAAATATATTACTCACTTCTTTCTTCTGAAAGACATTTCTTCCCTGAGCTTAAAAAAAATATTGTCAAGGTGATGTACAGAGGGGTTACAGTTACATATGTAAGGTAATGAGTACATTCCTTGTCAAACTTGTTACCTCCTCCCTCATTTTTCTCCCACCTTCCTTCCTTCCCAACTCCCCGCCCAATAGAGTTGTACAGTTGGTTTACAACACAGTGTCTTGTAAGTATTGCTGTCACATAACACTAAGAACTTGCACCCTTACTCTTTGTGGTTGCTCCTTCTCGCTCTCCTACCTTAGCTTTTCTACTTCTGTTTCATGTGAGAAGGTGCCTTAGGTTGGAGCCTTAGACTTTATTATCTCTCTTTCTTTCCCCTGCTTATCTAGAGACATGGGAGTGATTTTTAGACCACCCATGATTAGAGCTGTAAGCTTTGATCTTTACTGTGAGCTCCATGCTTACATAAGCAAATGGGATGTGTCCACAACTTGGCTGAAATATACCTACTGTTTAACTTGCTAGTTGGGAATACCTGAAAACAACTTTGCTTTACTTTCTTTTTTTTTCCTTATTTATTGTCAAAGTGATGTACAGAGAGGTTACAGTTTCATACGTTAGGCATTGGATACATTTCTTGTACTCTTTGTTACCTCCTCCTTCATTCCCCCCTCCCCCCTCCCCCTTTATCTCTCCCCCAATTTAATTGTTTCCAGAAAAACCTTCTTCCTGGTAGCCATCAGACAATCAAGTAAACCAAATATCCTAATTCGAATGTGGTCCAGTGTGATAATTTGAAATCATGCAGGTAATATTTAATTCTTCTTTTAGGAGAGGAAAAGACTGGTTCTCCAAATATCCCTTTCATGGCATTGAGGAGGAGAATCACTGGTTTCCTGATGATTTTATGCATGCACTCTCTTCTTTGCTATTTACAGTACTGTCTATGGGCTAATGACACCATCTCCTGAGATACCATTAGATATACAGGCTAACCACAAGGTTTTATGGACCCCAAATCTGAATTTTAACAAGATCCTTAGGTGAGTGACACAAGCCTGAGAAGCACTGGGCCATTGAAATCATTGAGAACACCCAGGTACAGCTTGCTGTACAGACATAGCTATAATCTATATGCCTGGTGCCATTCTGTAAAATTTTGGTTGGTTGGTTGATTGCTTGAATTGGGCATTTTTAAACTTCTTTAGCTTTTCCAGTCTTGATAAATAGTAGAATCAAGTTTCACTACTTGTAGTAACTTCTTTATGACTGATTTGATTGGAGCTTAGAAACCAGCCCAGCCCTTCTACTGACAGAGTCTTTGCCCAAGCTTCTGTGGCTCAGGAAAGCTAACTCTTTGGCAATACTTTTGCTGGTTTTGTGGTATGGTCAAATTGCTATTTGCACATTGTAAAATGATGAAGGAGCAAAGAAGTAACATTTTACTATGAACAAAGACAATGATATCGTTTACTTAATGCATCTACCGTCTCCAAATGAATGCCAAAGGGGTACTTTGGAATATCATTAATCACCTTGTTTTCAGTCTTTTTCTCTCTTTCTCACTCTCTCAAAGAAAAGGCCTTTCCTTTCATTCTACTTATATCAAATTTTCTTCTTACTGTTTCCAGCTATGCTTTAATGGCTGCTCAGGTCCCTCTCAAACTAGAGAATATTGTATGAGCAGAGTCACTTTGGCCTAGATGGAATCATGAAAATCTTATCTCAATACAAAACCCTAGCTAACTGGATTTGATCCAGAAATTCACACCATGGGGTCTTTGTGCTAGTTCTTTCTTTTGCTTGTTGAATTATAATTACATTCCTGAAAAATAGCTGAATAATCTATTGACTACTTCTTGTAATTCCTTTTATAGTGAATGTTGATGTCCCTTCAGAGAAATGAATGCCTAGAACTGATGAGGGTAAATATTTTTAGTTCTTGGATATGTTTGATGCAGGTGAGCAAAGGTTGGAGCATTTGAAGCATTGTTTCACCTCTCAGAAGTACACATCTCACAAAAGAGCATCACCATATATCGAGGTAGCTAGATCAGGTAGGCAGCACCATTGTCCATTACAATGTAGCATTCATGCATATCATGTTTTTCTATAACCATTACAATATCTTAGCAGTCATTTTAGGTCAGTTTTAAATGTCTTTGGAACCCTAGCATTTCTCACCATATCTAAAGCTACTATGGAAGTCCAATCATAGCACGTGCTTTTTTTCCCACTAACTCCTACCCACCTCCAACCAATTCTGTATATAGCATCCCAGTGATCTTTCAAACAGTGAACTAAAAATGATACATGTCATTACATTTGCACCCGATTTTTAAAAATCTACAGACTATAATTTACAATTGTGATTAAAATCTAGTCCTTTTATGGTTTTTTGGGACCATAGGAGGTTTCATTCTGGTCATAATTCAGACCTCATCTATGAACACTTCCTGCTTGTTCACAATTTTTATGCACTCTAGCCTTTTCCCTAACAACCAACCAGTCTCCTTTTAGCCTCATGATTTTTGTATGCATTGTTACTCTGCCTAAAACCCTTGGCCTGATGAACTCCTTTGAACATTTATGTCGAAGGTCAAACTTTGCTTTTCAAGGATTAATTTTTTAATATTGGATCATTAATCATTTCCTTCCATAACTAACTATACTATGACATTGTTTTTATGTTTAAAACAATACATAAAAATGTCTGAACCATATATTGGCCAGTTAATAATTGCCTATTTATCACATACCACCTATATCTCCCCAACAAATAAAATTTCAGAAATCAGTGAGATCTCCATAAACTGTATATTCACAGGACCTAGAAAAGCACTAGGAAAAGTGTTCAGATGCATTTGTTACATGTATGCATGAATGAGTGAGCAAATGAGTGTTGGCAAGAACATGGTAGGAGAACCCCAATGCTACGTGAACTTGGTGTGAATTTTCAAGACTGTAATCTGTAGTTTTTAGAATTTTAAAATGTCCAGATCACTTAGTGTAGAAAATAATGAAGAGCAGCCTTAATATGATATTTATCATAGCATTATTTGGTATTTATTAGTATAGACTATTTTTTAAAATTAGGAAAACACATGTCTAGTCTAATGCTTAGAGAACAGATCATCTGCAATAACCATAAATATCACTAATACAGTACTAATAAATGAATTAAATGATAATATTTTATGATATAATGTTTAAAATACATAATAATTTATCTTGATAAGAACAAAAGAATTACCAAAATATAATGCAATTAAAATCCATGTCAAATTTCTTTGGGTGAGTAAATACTGTTTTCCATGATTCTTTATCTTCTCTGAGTCTAACATTCAATTAAGCCTGCCTAAAGAACTTTCTAAATGCTAAGTGTCTCCTATATTTTCTTCTATTCAACAATTCATTTCAATATTACCACAAAAATGTGTCAATACTGACACATGATGAGGTCTAAATGATGATTAAAAATCTCAAGCATTGTCTTGGGTGCTGGGATATGAAGATGTAAATATTCTGTAACAAATGCATATTCATTGTGAAAACAGAAACTTCATAAAGCAGTCTCAATGTTAGAAGAATTTTCTTATCAGCAACCATGACATCTAAACCACTAAACATATACTCAAAGTAAATAAATACTCTGTATGCACATTAGACCAGAAACAGTTGGTAGCTTTGAGCTGTTCATTTCAAAATGAGTGGAAACTTCATAATCAGAACTTGTAAGAATATTATTGGTAAGGTAATTACTTGTGTGTGTTAGCATAAATAAAATTTCTTTTGTTCATGGTTTGAAATCCAGAGGCTTTTAGTGATGTTAGGTGGGTCTCTATTAAATGCTAGAAAAGGGTTGTATCTTTTCTCAATTCTACTGGATTTTGTACTTTCAAAACTGGGTCAGGGAGAAAATCTGATATGTATTTCAAATATAGGTTTGAGAGGATTAATGGACAAAAGAAATGTTAAATAAGAATAACAAAGTTGCTGAGTTTTCATGTTTATGAATTTTATTCTATTAATTTGTTTTTTGTGCCAGTCCTAGGGCTTGTACTCTGGGCCAATATGCTACCTCTGATATTTTTTGCTCAAGGCTAGTGCTCTACAACTTCAGCCACAGCTCCACTTTTAGCTTGCTGGTGGTAAATTGGAGGTATGAATCTCAAGGACTTTTCCTACACAGTCTGGCTTCAAATTGCAATCTTCATATCTCAGCCTCCTAAGTGACTAGGATTACAACTGTGAATGGCTGGTGCTTGGCTATTCTACTGATCCTTAAGAATCTCTGAAGAACAAACAGACAGGATGGGGTGGGAGGAGGGAAGGTGGAAAAAGATGAGGAAGAAGGTAACAAGTTTGACAAGAAATGTACTTACTACCTTTTGTAACTGTAACCCCACTGTACATAACCTTGACAATAAAATTAAATTTTAAAAAGTATCTCTGTAGGAAATTTTGCTTGCTATTAATATTTGTTTCTAGGTTGAAACACTTTAATACCATTTTTGCAATCCCAGTGTCACCACGATAGCTTTGAGTAACTTCTAGACATACAGACTTTCCACAGTGCCATGCTAAAAAATTCTGGGCTATACATCTTCAAGGTCTCTTTCAATTATGGACAGTTTCAGCAAATGAAACTCTTCAGAGCAAAATACCAAGTCATAGGTAAATATTAATTGGTGTCTATATTTTGGATTAAAGGATGAAGTAGTTCAAAATTTGAAATAATAATACTCTCCTTCTCAGGCTCTCTAGTAAATGAATGGCAGCTCCTGACTGGATATAACCATAGCACTTTAAACAGCTTAAAAAGAAAACACACACCAATTGACCAATTAAAAAAAAGGAGACACAGATGATAAACTGATAAAGTCCAAGTCCCCTAAATCTCAATTTCCAGGTCAAGGAATAAAGACAGACGCATGATTTGTTGGTACCACTGTGCTTTTTTCTGCTCTGGGTTGGTAGGAGCTGGAGACAGGATAGGAACCTCTTGGACACAGTGTTTTCTCACTTGAATCTGAATTGGATGTTCATTAACAAAACACCCAGCACCAAATTTGCAATCGTCATTCTGTATTTAATGGGGACAATTTGGAGGCTGCAAACTCAAGTCTGACTCTGAGCATGTGTTTGTTTATTGGCACTGAGATAGCACTACACCATTTAGTTATAAAGACAGCAGAGAAAATCTAGATTAATATGGGAATCCATATTTTGTATTTACTGCACACTTTTCCTAACTAGAGTAGGAATCAGGAACAGGTCAGAAGAACATCTGCTTTGCTAACTTTGATTGCGTGGGCAGGCAAAGAAATTTGCTTTTATAACACTGAAGTAACTTGGAATACGGCAAAAATAAATGCACCTTCTGTCTCATGGAATGTCATTACAGTACAACACTTTGTGAATGCTTGGTGGCATTTTCAAGCATTTCTACTTCCCCTCATTTCGATCTCAGCTCCATAATGTAATTCTCATGCTTTGAGCACTAGACTTCAAATGAGACATCTATTCAGAGCATGTTCAGACAAAACGAGTGGTTTCCTTAGTAATGGGAACTATGTGAAAGCCTTCAGCCTAGCCCTCCAGCCAGCGAGGCTTCTCCCTGCGCTTGAGTTTCATATGTAGGCTCTCAGTGAGTGGCCTATACACAGTTGGAGAAACCCCTCAACATCTTAGCTGGCCAGAGCATTGACTATTCATTGCATTTCTAATAAAATGCACAATTTATAAAAGGTTGATGATGTAAGAAGTACATTTAGCAAAGAAAGCAGATTTGCTCAGTTTCTGCCTCAGGTCCAAGGAAGGAAAGAAAGTAAAGCAATTTTAAAGAGATATGTGTTGGCATTTTGTCTGACTATATTCTAAACATGTTTTCTACCTTAAAAAGTTAAGGCTGCCCTTTTGTTTTTCTGCTTATGCTTAAAAACCACTTCTTTCTTGGTTTTCTTGTTTCCTACATAACAGTCATCAAGAGAGCATTGAAATTCTATACTATAGACAGGATACAAGATTTGTGTTTCCATAGTTTTAAATATAATGAAAGATAAAATAGTGAGGTAGTTTTATGAACACCAGTGATAAAGCTTTTTGAATAAGGATCAATTAATCCATTTGCTTAGTTAGAACAAAGCAAGGTTTGGGGGGGGGTGGAGAGTTGATTTTTAATGGGGTATTATTGTCTTTTCTTAAACAATGACTCTCAATGATAGTCAAATATAGGCAACTATCTTGAGATTTTAAAAAACGATGTGAAAAAATAGTTTTAAAATTATACAATTCAATATAATGCTTGCTGACTGTGGTGTGTCACACCTATAATCCTAGTTACTCAGAAATCAGAAATTGGGAGAGTTGCTGTTCAGAAGTTAGACCAGGCAAAAATCCCCAATAAGCCATTACAATCAATTTAAATATATATATTTATTTATTTAATTCATATATATACATATATATTTATTTAATTCATATATATACATATATATGTATATATATATGAAAGGAAACAATTGTTGCATCATGGCACACACTGTCATCCCAGCATGAAGGTTAAACAGGAGGATTATGCTCCAGGTCTGCCCAGGCATAAATGTGAGACTCCATTAAAAAATAACGAAGGAAAAAGGACTGGAGGTGTGGCTCATATGAAAGAGTGCCCACTTAACAAGTGCAAAACCCTGAGTTCCAACCTCAGTACTGTCTCCCCAAAAGTAAATAAAAAATAATGCTTGCTTTTTGAGATAATAGTTTCTAGATATCTTCATAACATACCAATTATTCAATTAGGAAAATATGAATATAAACAAATACTTTGGATCTGGAAAAGCAGGGTATAGCCAAATTAAATAACTATTTTACCATAAACCTGCTGTATTATCCTGATTCCAAATAAGCAAGCATAGCACGCAGAAGTTGTGTTACAGAATATGCAAGGAGAGAAGAATAAGGACTTCGAGTGACACTTGGAAAGAGGAAATACAGTTCCAAGACTGTTTGACTTGTACAGCAGGCCCTATGTTAATTAACTTCACTTGACTATTCTATGGGAGCATTGTAGGAATTAAGCTGAATATATGCAGTGTTTACCAAACATCAGACACTGGTTGCCTATCAACAAATACTAGTTATTATTATTTTAGATTTTTTTTATTATTTTGGCATACACAGTTTTCATATTTACATTCCAATATTTATTTAAATTATGACCTATTCCATTATGTTTTACAGATAGCTCAAGGAAAATCATTTGTATTTCCCTAACCAACAGAAATAACAAGTAAAGCAAAAAAGAAGAAAATAACTAAATATGCTACCAGAGAATATGCATCCCTATCCTTATTAATTAACAGCTTTTTCCTTTTTTTCTTCATAAATTGCAATGGATGTCTTCTCAGCTCTCTATGCAATCAAGAAAAGATATCTCTGATCCAGTTGGCTACGGATTGTAGCTAATTATCTCAAATAAGTATCAAAGCCTAACCTTGCTCTCATTTATGCTAATCTGCATGTCACAATTAAGGACTTAAAGATTTAATGATGCTATGCTTAAATGCACTGCAACACTACTTTATTCTCCATCAAATCTCTACTTAAAATACATTCATCCATTTATTCAATAAGATATTCAGATCAACTATTCTGTTATGGCCATAGAAGGCAAAGCACGGGACTCAGTCTCTAATGTTATTTCCCCAAAGAAAAAATAAATAAATAACTGCATCCAAGATTGAGTCAACAATTGGAAAGAGTCTTGTCCCAGTCAGAGGTGTGCCTGAGTGTGAGTTGGAGGAGGTGAATTAGGGAGAATGTGACTGGAAGCTGGGAAGTCAAGAGCAATTGTGACAATTACGGTAGGAGATGATGGAGGTCTACCAGATGAAGAACATGAGTCAAGAAAATCTGGAAGTAAAATTAGCAAGATTCACTAACTGAATAAACACAAGAGTGTGAGACAGAAGGAGCATCAGCTATGCTGGATATCTCTAGGTAACTAGGTGATAGTATTAAAATAGGAAAAGAAAAGAAAGGAAGAAAAGCTAGTTTAAAGGGCTTAGAAAGATTTGGAGTCGTAGAGCACAAGGTGCCTAGAGGCCAGGCAAGAAGAGCTGTTTTTAAGAGAGGTAAGGGAAGAATTATATTTGCAGGAAAAATGATGTAGGTATGAAAATTAGAACAATCAGAGAAAATATTTTAAAATTATTCATCTGACAAAGGAATAACATTCAGAGCATTTAAAGAACTAAAACTATCAGTGAAGTGGGGATATCTCACTCCTATAATTCTAGCTAAGGAGGTTGCATCGTGAGGATTAAGGTTTGTAGCAAGCATTGGCAGACAAATACAAGAGACTTTTGTCTCTAATTAACCCGCGAAAAGCCAGAAATGGAGGTATTGCTCAAGTAATAGAGTGATAGCCCCAAACAAAGAAACTGAGAAACTCTATGAGACTGGCATCCCCTATTAAACACCACAAAACCTTAAGTGGAATAGTGTTTTAACTGGTAGAATGCCAGACAGAGCCCAGGCCCTGAGTTCAAGTCACCATACTGGTACACACACACACACACACACACACACACACACTCACACACCAGAAAGAGAAAAACATAAAGCCACCAGACAGGCACTGATGGCTCACGCCTGTAATCCTAGCTACTCAGGAGGCTGAAATCTGAGGATCATAGTTCAGAAGTAGCACAGGCAGGAAAACCTGTGAGGAAAATCTTATCTCCAATTAACTACCAGAAAACCTGAAGTGGTGCTGTAGCTCAAAGAGGTCAAACACTAGCCTTGAGCAGAAGAGCTCAGGGACAGAGCCCAGGCACTGAGTTCAATCCCAGTGACCCTATGACTGACCAAAAAAAAAAAAAACCCCAGAAAAAAAACACCTCCAAAAGTAAACACCAAATGAACACATAATCCAAACTACCAATTAAATTGAATAGCCAATATATACATTCAATATCTTCAAGCCATGAAAGAAATGTAAATCAAAGCTACACTAAGATTCTATCTCATCCCCAGTCAGAATGGCAATCACAAGGAAACAAACACAGCCAGGAAGGAAATAGGGCTTGGGGAATGGGACCCTTCTGTACCATTGGTAAAGATGTATATTATTCCAGCTAATATTGAAATCAGTACGAAGATTCCTTAAAAAACTAAAAATAGAACTACTCTATGTTCCTGGTAGAGCACTCCTGGGTATATCCCCCTAACGAACTGAAGTCAGCTTACACTAGAGATACCTGACTACTATGTTTGTTGCTTTACCATTCTCACGAATCAGGTTAGGTACACATCATGGATGAATGGATAAAGAAAATGTAGTACATATCCACAATGAAGTTTTATTCAACAACAAACAAGAATGAAGTTATGTTTTACAGTAAAACTGATAAAACTGGAACTCTCATGTTAAGTGAAATAATCCATTTCCACAAAGAAAAGTATCATTTTTTTTTCAAATGTGGAATCTTGGGGGAAATTGGGACATGAAAAAAAAATATAGGGGAAACAATTAGATATCAGAAAATACAAATGGGTTTAGGAGAGATAAAAGAATCATTGAAGGGAATGAATATGGTCAAAATATATGAAATGCATTTTATGGAAATGTCACTATGATCCCTCTTCCTTTCTGTAATTTATATATGCTAATTAAAATTTTCAAAAGGAATATAAATGCAAGAGATCATAGTATCTAAGAGAGCATATTAAAAATAGCAAGCAAAAGAATAATCTAGAACTAATACCTGAAAGGCATTGGAGCCCATGGTAATAGCACATAGCATGTGTGGGCAAATAGGA